>NW_010158906.1:4435-15568 GCF_000695765.1 Mesitornis unicolor | reverse complement strand
GCTGAGTGAATAATGGATTTGATGGATTCACTGACTGACAAAGAAACAATTAGGTGGGGTCAAACTGAAAAATGTCCAAGCTATGTGGTCAAATTAAGATTTTTTAATTGTTCCTTTTAAATAAAAATATTTTAATTAATTTGGTAGTTATGTAAGTCTTGTGTTAAACCTTTTTAATTTTATTTCAGCTGTTGTAAAAATAGAGCATGGAGTGGTGTACTGAAGTTAAATGTTACACATATTCTGAAATCAGCAAAAATTCCAAAACACTTAGCAAGTTCGATCTAATTGTGATAACTGCTTCAGTATTGCATCTACATTTTTTTAGCAGTATTAACATTTTAGATGTAAAATCAAACCACTGTTTAGCTGGCTTTAACTCACTGCTTTATTTATGTGGAACATTTTGAAGGATTGGGATTTCATGCTTACCTGGAACAAAATCAGATATGAAAACTCTTTCTAAAGAAAAAAGTTCAAGTCCCTACTCTACTGAGAGAATACCTTGCTCTGACAGGGGCTGAGTTATTACCAATTTATAACTCATGATGTGTTCAAAGTAAGCATGCAATTCCTCTCTGGCCATCTAATCCATCTGAAGCAACGATAACTGGTCATCCTTATCTGGACTTGCATAAATTCGTGTAAGAATGTCAGTTTATAACTGAATCTTAGCAATCTTCGGTTACATAGCCCAGAAACTAACTTAGCATTCAAGTGCACCAGACAACTGTCTTGCCTAAAATCAGTATTAATGGTAACTTATGTATTTGAAAGTCGAATAGTTTGAATGGTTTGCTAGAAGAAATCGAGATAGAAGGGCTAAACAACTAATGTTGGAGGGCATTTTGTCCTGTCAGCAGCTAGTGAAATAACAAAAGAAGTAAGTACGTATATTTACTCAGCTTTTCTCCACTCCTGAAAAAGATATGTTTGAGAAGGTGGTGGACAAAAGCTTTATCTGTCTGTTTCTAAGAATCAGGAAATACTGAGAGAAAACAAAGGTTTTGTTACTCTATGTTTGATCAGAGGGGGCAGAGGATTTCTGAGTTTTGTTGTCTACATATGGGCTGACACAAACATAAAGCAGGAAGGTCTCAGAGCATTTTTGATGGGCAATTAAATTTAATGGTGAATCACTGACACAATTAAATAATAAGGATAACAGAGAAAAAGAAAACAGAACCAATTTTGTTTGTATCAGTCTAAGAAGTAATGTGTATTCTGCCTGCCTGTTGTAGTCCTATGTCTGTAAATTTTAAGGATGTTATGACAACGACAGAGGATCTGGTGAAAGTGTTGCTTCTTCCAGCATTGAGCATGAAACATTTCACATGCTTCAACAGAAAGATTTGATAAAAAATAAAAAAAGGGAAAAAAAGAAATAAAGAAAAAAATAAAATTAATGTGATTAAGAAACCTAACAATATAATACAGAAAAAGGAGAAAGGCATATGAGGAAGCAGACGAAAACACTAAGAGAGTGAACTAGATCAGTGAAAAACAGCATAAGCACAAAAACTGGAGGATAGGCAGGTAATAGCAAATCTGAACTCTCTGTTAGAAGAGAAATTATACTTAATTTCTACTGTCTGGAAAGGTTTGGCAAAGTAATCTGTTAGTGAAGAATGGTGTTATTGATGTTAAGTGATATATGTGTTCACTGTGGAAATAAAAATGAAGTGAGAAAGTGGTCTGGGCAAAGGGGTGATTGCACTGCTGTTCTGTTTCATGAGCTGGAAACACACCTTCCCTTTTTGCCCTCATACACTCTCTCTGCTCCAATGGTCTTGATTTTCCTCTCCAGATCAATCCATGACTAATTTGTGCCTATTTATCCTCATGCCAGCATTATTGACTAGCTAAAATGTGTCTTATCTCTTTTCTGTTTGCTCTTACATTTTCAGAGGGTGGTCATACTCCTTACCTGCCCCCATCTTGAAGAGCAAAGTAGATTTAATCCCAGGAACTCTTCTTAGCCCTTGCTCAGTTTGAATTGATCTTTTTTTTTATATGGTTGGCCAGAAGTGTATTCCACAGTCAGGATGAGGTCTGACAAGGTATATCCTCAGAATGTAAGAAACAGGGTTAAAACTCCCAGTTTTTCACACTTAGACCAAATCTAAGTATTTTATTTAAACAACACAGAGAAACAGAACCATATTATAAGATTACGTTTGGTTCTTTTGCATCTACATTATATTAATGGATTGTAGTCATCTTGCAATCAGCTAATATGTCCACCAATTTTTTTTCGTATTAGTCTCTAAAGTAATAATTTTCTTCTTACTCTGTTACTGCCATCATCATTCATCTTTTCCATCCTGTGTGATGTTTGACCCACCCCCACATTGGTAATTCCTTTGTGTCGTAATTAAATTTTAACAGAACAATCATGTATCATGAGACAAGATTACTAATGAAAATATTAGATGGAATAAGTCTCTAATCTAATCTTTAAGATACTTGTCTAACCAACATACTACTTCAACATTTCACTTTTTAAGTCTATTCTTTACCCATTTTAAAATTCTTGTACTAATCCCTGATTTCTCTATTTAGCTACTAAATTTCCTTGTGGAATTGTATCAGATACTTCATAAAGGTCCAGGTAGATCAGATGTATTTCATTTCCCTTGTCCAGAAAATCAAAGAAAAATATCAGTTTATTCCTGCATGATCAAGTAAGTGATTGGTAAATCCATGTTGCATTTTATAACTTTTTTTTTCTATGTCTTTAATTACCTTCAAAATCTCTTCTGAAAAATTTTATAAAACTGAGGTCAGAGACATAAAAGGAAGTATTTGTTTTGTTTTAAAGGCTATGTCACAGCTATGACATAGCCACAGCTCCCATAGCTATGCCATCTTTTCCTTAAGCTCACTGTATAATGCCTTTGCTTCTCTCCTTTATGAAAGCAGAAACATTTCTGGTTCTTGTTTTAACTTCATTTTGATTTTTGGCAAGTCTTATTTTATTCTAAATAATTTTGACCTCAGCAACACAACATATTTTGAGCATATTTTGCTAACTCCTATCTCATTTCATACAGCAGAATCAGCAAGAAATTAATTCTATTGTCTCCAGTTGGCAGGAAGCTCCAAGTCACTGGGTGACCTACTCTTGATTATTTGAATCTTCATTCGCTCAGATAGATATGAACAGAACAAAACTTTAGTACTTAGGAAGGTGTGGAGCTCTGGAGCATCAGACACTCACTGTACATAAGGTTGCAACCGTATTTCTGGATTTCTTCTCAACTCCACATTATAACTTCCACAGAATATTTAGTCAATTTAAAGGCTTCATTGCTGATACCCAAGACATTCCATGCGTAGTATAGTTCAAAGATATCTAAAGATCAGTTAAATATTGGGAATGAAGGCCAAGGGCAACAACTTAGCTTCTTAGACAATAGTAATAAGCATCAGGGAAAGATAGAGCTTCCTATCTCCCCCTACAAATTCTTCAGCTCATTTTTCCTTCCCAAACTTCTTCAGAAATCCACTTTCTTCCTATCACCAGCCCTGTCTACCAGACTTGACCTCTCTTGAATTATCTCACATTGAAACTACACTGCTATCTTCAGTTTATTTTTCCTTATTTAAACTCTCATAAGCTCTTTCATCTGCTAAGAAGCCACTCTGCTTCCACATCAAAATTTCATGTTGCCAGAGACTGAGCCACTCTCATCACCTTCTGACCACAGAGTAAGGTGTGCTTGGCTTTTTAGTTCAAAATAATATGGATAAAACTACAGATGAAGAAGAAAAGAAGAAAGTATATATAATAAGACCAAGTATTCTTCACATCATTAAATGCTCCACAGAAAAATCAATCAAGTTCTATGATGAGGAACAAAATATATGAGTTTGTGTAAGAAGTAATAGACCTGACTTAGCTCCTGCACATAGGCAGTTGCACTTTTTGCAGAAGGCATTAGTAGGGCAGTGTCTCCATAAACAGTGACTCTGCAACAAATCCTGAGATGATGCTGAAGAGAGGATTGCATTGGCACATGATCCCAATGAAATAACAACATATCAACATATCCCATTGGGAAAAAGAGGGGAATAGTGGTCCCCTAGAAGACAGATAAAGAAAAATTCTTTATACCTACAGTTTTCAGGAAGAAGATTCCGTGTATGAAATAATTAACTGGCACTTGTGTTTTAAATATACCAACAACTTACTCCTGCTGTTTGCTTCCATAGTTTTGCGGCCAAAGTGTGCCAGTTTTCACTCTGCAAAGTTGAAGTAATGTGCGTTACCCATCTTCTAGTACTCTGCTCCTCAGTGCTAACACCATCTTCTAACTAATATTGATGTGTGAGCTGAAATGTTCTCTAACAAAGGGATATTAACCTGCAAAGCTGCTGCACTTGAAGCTGCTTTCAATAGGCTTACAGTCACATTCCTTTCTCTTTGACATGCAAACTCTCTACAACTTCTTTAACACTACAGAGTCATTGAAAAAAAGTGCTTCTAAATTTTTTTCCTGTTAAGCATCTTCCACCAAATGAAATAATATTAGAAAACTAGATGAAACATGAAATGGATAGACTATATTATAGTAACACAGGGTAGTACAATAATGGGCTTGAATTTTTCACCATTTCCATTATAGCCTTAGTATTTAGAGGTCACAGCTGAGCCACTGTAGATTGTATTGGAATGAAACTATAATTCAAAAATTTCTGGGTTAACACGAGTTTTGCAAAGCAATTTTTGAAGTACTAAGGAAAGAAAATGGATATTAGTTGGGTTTTTTTACTAGTTGTACACATTCTTCAATTCTTTTTGGCTGCTTTGAAAAAATATATTTTTTAAAAATACAGAATGTTCTTTGTGAAGGCTTCTGCATTTCTGAGTATTATGTGGGTATTTTGTTTGA
The DNA here is from genome assembly GCF_000695765.1 of Mesitornis unicolor. NCBI lineage: Eukaryota > Metazoa > Chordata > Aves > Mesitornithiformes > Mesitornithidae > Mesitornis > Mesitornis unicolor. The sequence continues at coordinate 10,673 of NW_010158906.1, read as the reverse complement.
GACATTGGAGAATTTTTCAGTTTGAGAAAAAAATAGCTACCAAGCAGATGCACTAGCTATTTCTAAATACTCCCTCCCGCGACACCAACAGAAAACTGAACTGCTGATTGCCACTGCTTAATATTGTCTCCCACACGTTTAGAAAGCATGATTTCTAGAGTGAAATATCCAGGACAGTTCACTGAAACGAGGTTTGGCATCCAGATCGCTAGCTGGGCTGTAATCATCCTTTGAGTTATAGAGATTGTAAATCACATATCAAAACACAGGAACACATCAATTAATGTTCTACTGGAAACAAATCAAGGACAAGCCTACAGTGTGACATTCTGCCAGTTTTATCTTGAATAGACGTGGGGAAAAAGCTGAAATGTTTGGTCACAGCCTTTATTTACCCAATCTCTCTTATATACTATTGCATAATGCTATCACAATATTAATATGTAAATTGCCAGTCAAATAAAGTCATGCTTTCCTCATTGATTTTCAGCAGAGCTTCTGTTACAAAGAAAAATACTTAGCACATATATTCCTTTTTCATCTTCGAAACTCCTTTAGCATGTTTTAATTAATCCTTCTACTTTCATTTTTCTGACCCTGCATTAGGTTTTCTGCTTCCTTTACCCATGTACTCTCAAGGTTATGTTCCCCTCTCAACGCTTTTCCGAGACTTTTCATGTTTTCAAAAATGATCTCCCTCTCATCTCCTTTTACGCCTAGAAAGCAGCCCTTGGGAGACTGGCCAGAAGAAAAGGCTAGACAAGGGCAGAAGAAGTTTCCAAGGTCAAAAAGAAACAAAGGAACTCTATTTCCAGGGAATAAAGAGCAGTGGTCCCATCTACCTCTGCTGCTGCTTGTTCTTAGCAGGTGCCCCAGTCTGGTCTCAGGCAATCTCTGGGGAGGTGGCAAGGTGACTCTCTAGGACATCCTGCAAGATGTGGTTCAGCTGGCCTCAAGAGTAGCGCGCGTGGGCACCCAGTCCAAGGTACCAGATGAGAAATTAGCAGTAGCCTCTTGTGGAGAGGAACCTTTTTCTCCTCAAAGAGGATTTCTGCTGCAAAGTGTCACGTGGGAGGCAGAACATTCTTAGGTCCTACAGGAATTTCCCAGCTCACTGAGAAAACATTGAGCTGTGTTATAAAAGGAAAACTTTCAGTCCAGATTTATCCTCTTAAACATTAAAAGCCCTTTTTTTCAGATTCTATTTTTATGTGTTTAATTATTTTACCACACCCTGGATTATTATTATTTCCTGCAAGCTTTAGGTAGATGCTTTGATGACAATTTTAAATACTGGACTATTAATAGAAGCAACTGAGGTGCTGCGTACCCTTCTGAAGATTAGTCACGAACTGGACACCCCTTGTGACCTACTTAAACTATGAAACCAGGGTTTCAGCTGTGCACGGGACAAATGCTTATCTGCTTCAAAAGATTATATTTCACTCCCAGAGCACATATGAGAGTGTGTGGGACTTGACAATGGGCTTCTCTCTGTAATAAAAAGGGCCAAATTCTTGTGGCACTCCTAGAGTCAGACATCTGCATTTCTAAGTGGGGGAAAGGCTTTCTGCACTTTAGAGAGGGAGAACTGGACATTTAAAGACACATTTTCTATCACAACTATTGATGGAAATACAGCTCAGATTGTTATAATTTTGAGAGTTTTAAAGAGTTATAATAAATGGTCATCACATTTACTTCTAGAGAAAGAGTGCCAGTAGTTTCTCAAAGTGAAGGGGGTTCCATTTGAAGAAAAGATGGATTTTGTCAACAACCATATTTTATTTCGTCTTTTAGTTTTATTTATCTTTGAGAACCATTGAATATAAATGCAAAGCAATATCTGAAAAGTCCAGGTGAACCTCATGAGGTTCAACAAGGACAAGTGCAGGGTCCTGCACCTGGGTCGGAACAATCCCTGTCACCAGTACGTGCTAGGAGATGATGTGCTGCAAAGCAGCCATGAGGAAAAGGACTTGGAGGTACTGGTGGATCAGAAGCTGGACATGAGCCACCAACGTGCAACTGCAGCCCAGAAGGCCAACCACATCCTGGGATGCATCACAAGAAGTGTGGCCAGCAAACCGAGGGAGGTGATTCTGTCCCTCTACTCTGCTCTGGTGAGACCTCACCTGCAGTGCTGCGTCCAGCTTTGGAGTCCCCAACACAAAAAGGACATTGAAGTGCTGGACCATGTGCAGAGGAGGGCCACAAAGATGATCAAATGGCTGGAGCACCTCTCTTACGAAGACAGGCTGAGAGACTTGGGACTGTTCAGCCTGGAGAAGAGAAGGTTCCAGTGTGACCTTATAGTGACCTTCCAGTACCTGAAAGGTGCCCATAAGAAATCTGGGGAAGAGCTGTTCACTAAGGCATGTAGCGATAGGACGAGGGGTACTGGTTTTAAACTAGAAAAGAGTGGATTTAGACTGGATATTAGGAAAAAGTTCTCCAATATGAGGCTGGTGGATCACTGGCACAGGTTGCCCAGAGAGGTGGTGCAGGCCCCATCCCTGGAGATATTCAAGGTCAGGCTTGATGGGGCTCTGAGCAACCTGATCTGGTAACATTGTCCCTGCTCACTGCAGGGGGGTTGGACTGGATGATCCTTAAAGGTCCCTTACAACCCAATACATTCTATGATTCTATGATACTATTCAGCATATCATCTTGAAATATCAAAATAATTCTCATGTTTTTTCCCACGGTAGTTTCAAGTTGTAATAATTTGTAGTTTACTAGTAATTGTTTTTATTTTATTTTCTGATATGAGAGAAGAGTAAATATTAAACTATCCATACCTCCCTTTACCAGGACATTGTACCAAGATGTTTTCAGAATACTTCTTGACCAACAGCAACTGTTATCTAAAGAGAGAATTCACAGATAAAGATATTTACAGGTACTTGGTGTGTTAGCTGATACACTTTGCTCTTGTTGTAAATGTGCTGGGCAGTGGATGTAAAAAGCTGTATTTCAATTTGAGGAAACAAAGTCACATGGTTAATTTATAATTCACATAAAATATTAAATTTATGATGACAACTTCATTCTTTCAAGTAATAGAGAGAGATCCATGATTTAAAACTTTTCAGTTCTATTGCCACTAGTAACATGTTTATATTTAGTTAATCTGTGATGCTGGAGTCAGACATAGCCCCAGGTAGGTTCACTTGCACTGCACTCTGACTTCACTGGACTTTCTAGACTGTACCAAAAAGTGCAGACTAGGGTTAAATTTAAAAGGATCAAGTCAGAGCAGATTGTTAACTTAAGGAATTGATTATTTAAGTAGTTTGGTATCTCCTGAAAATATCCACATTCCTCTGTGTCCTTACTTTTTGTTTATCTTGCACTGTTTAAGGTTTGGTGATATTTATTTTTTATATAGATGTATATATATATATGGTCAAATTGCCTTTGTCCTCCTGAGTAAACAAAACAAAGCAAAACAAAACAGAAACCACTATTCAACTTACTTTCCTTCACCCCTTCTTTTAATTTTCGTAGTTACTATAGAAACAGCTACTAAACTGGGAGTGGCAGTAATTAATAACATCTGCAAGTACAGTATGAAGTCTACAACATAACTAATCTCAGCATTTGGAGTGGATTGTACAGAGCTGCCCTTTTTGCTTTGCATGGAACTGCAGACTGTGCAGCCGGTTATAACAAGGGGGCTTAACATCATTGTACTGATATATTATGGCTTGTGAAATTGGAGTTTAGAAGGGGAATTAATCCAGTGAATAAATGCCACCATCATTACATAGTTTAATGTGGTATGATTCTGGAAAGAATTAGAGCCATATAGATATTATGGGGATATGCAAAAATTTTACTTTACACTTTCAGACAACATAAAAATACCGACTGTTAAAATGGTAGCAGAAGCTTGAAATGTAACTTTTAAACCCAGTCCTTCATTTTAATTAGAGACTGGGGTTGATCAGATGTGCAATTTTACCTACAGTTGTGTATATCTTTTGACTTTTCACTTTAAAAGCTAAATTGGATCTTTTTTAAGAACTGCCAATTAAAGATTTTTAATAAATCATGGAGGAGAGGAGAGAACCTATGTGCCCTTTAGGCTTTATTGCAGAAGGAATTTTATAAATATTTATTATTTTATTATTTCTTAAGGGTACTTGGTATAAAATCTACCATCTATCCCACCAGCTTCTCTCATTAGAAACTATGGGTACACAAAAGATTCAAGTTTACCTTAAATGATTTTTCCAATAGTGTAAAATATATAGGAGACACTGCAATATCACATCGATGTATATAGCATTACACAGGAGTCCTGCCTTCACCCTGAGCACAACTAGTAAGTCTTGTGCTCTTAAACCAGAAGCTACGTGGCCTCCGTTATCTGAGCTCATAATCTCTGCTTAGGGACAAAGCACATGAGACAAGGCCCGATCTCAGATAATGGGAACACCTGGATTCTGATCCAGTATAGTGTGGTCATGACAAAGTCACGTCAGTCTGCAGTGTGCTTGTTGAATATGCACCTTTTTTTACTGTTAGGACTCCTAATTTGCCATCTTTTAAAACTAAATTAAGTGGACATCTGCACATCAGTGTGTGTAGACCAAAACTCTGTTCTTGTTCTCTTCACTTCCCTGTGAATACTTCTTATTTCACTTTACTTTTCTCCATCTCACTTTTCCTTTCAAGATTTTATCTTCTACGATATATAAATTTACTGTTTTGACTTCATTTCCACATGCATACCCTTCCTTCTGAATTTGTACTTTCCTGTTCTTAACTCTTACTTTTCCTCTGTTATCTTTCACTGCCACTTTTTTTTCACCTCTTCCCTGCTCCATATTACCTCTGAGTTATTTTTGTATTCACTAATAGTTTGTAAGGCAGATGAAATTAGAGACTGATATAATCTCATCCACCTATTTTGGGATGGGATCATCATTCTGTGGAGGTGCTGGTCTATGTCCATTGACTACAAATGGAGCCGAAATCACTAGTTTTTTCTAGCTGTCAAATTAAATGCATCAGAAGGTTGGTGATCCAACACTGAACGCAGACACCACTCTGTAAAAAGTTCTTGGAGCCAATTCTCTGATAAATATCATGTCTTGTTCATGCATAATACCTTGTCTGAAGATACCAGTGCTCACATGCTCTCAGGCTGTCATTCTCAGCTGAGAGCACAAGGCACCTAAAAAAAAAAAAAGTAATAGAATTCAAAGCACCATACTTGCTGTTGTTACTTATTGGACAACTGAAAGAAACATCACTTTTCCTTGTAGGTAGTCCATGTCTATCCTGCCAAGTGTAGAACGAGAACAGTAATAACTGCTCCCAAAAGCACAGAGTCGGATACAACTTTCCTACTAAGCTTTAGCTTAGTAGATGGGTTAAGCAGGTATGAGATGTTGAGGTGGCTTCAGCCCATTTGGCTGCAAGTGCTTTGCTATGGTTATTCCAGTTGTCATCCCAGAGAGCAGCTGTCCTCTCCTTCCAGTGGGACGATGCACGGTTTTTTAGTCCTATAAAGTTACAAGATATCAGATTTCAGGAGAGCAACATTCTTACATTTAGAAAAGCTTCTATGGTGTAAAGATGAATGTCTCAAGGTGAGAATTCTGGGAAAAAATATCTGATTTAGGAGGTGAAAGAAGAAATACATATATATTTTTGGTTCAAGAAAGAACTGTATCTGCCTAAAGTCAACAGAAGGGATGTAATAAACTAAGTTAAAATAGATTAGTAGCTGGGTGGAAGATAGACAAGATTGTACAAAAATACTGTGTCACTTAATCTATCCTTATATAAAATACATGTTATTTGTATAAGACTGTTCTTAGAAGCTATATTTCTTTAGAAGCTTAGAACATACCATGGTTTAACATTTATAATTGAGGGTTTCCTCCAGCAAGATCATTGACATTTATGGTTTTCTGTGAATAGTGTCACAACATCAATATGGGATTTACAATGAGCACTTCTACATTACAATGTGAAATACAATATAGCGACTCTTGAACAAAAATATTCATTTTCCTTCCAAACTCATAAGCATAGTACTAGAATGAACATAGAGCCTTTCAGAACCAAACTGCTATCTCCACACAGTGCTACAGCGTCCTGCATAGACTTATCACAACCAGTGATAATGCATACATCCTTGCTCTCATGACTAGAATCAGGATGGATATTTTCCTCAAATCTGACAATAACAATAAAAAACCAAACCCTTAATTATAAC
>NW_010158906.1:0-4404 GCF_000695765.1 Mesitornis unicolor | reverse complement strand
GGGAAAGTTTTGCTACTAGATTCAGCACGCTTACTCAAATTTGAACAAAAACAACAGCAAGAACAAACATCAACTACCTTGCTGCTGGATAGCTCAGAAAGTTTTTACAGTATAAAATGATATCCAATTCAAATATGTAAAACAATTCAGCTCGCTTTCAATGGGCCAGATCTTGCATTTCCATCTGGTGCAGACTTCAATAAGAAGGTTTTTTTTCCCTTGAAATTAGAAATTGAGATCAGGCTGCCAGCACTCCCTAGTCAGTCCCACACAAGCAAACAGAATGAGAATTATTCAGTAAGAGTCCCTGCTTCTGCCCTGTGTAACACACAGACACAAAGAAGGTAGTACATGCCAGGAACAAAACGGTATTTTGGTATCCCTGTGGCATTGATTAAGACCTTGTTGTACTTTTTACAGTATTTCAGGAAGCACATTTTGGCTGAACTGAATGACATCTGGGGTTCCATCCAGCAAAGCAGTTGTCAATCCAGCCACAGAGGTGAGGTGTACTCAGCACACTGCGGATTAGGGTCAGCGAGAATAACAGCCACTACCGATTTATTGAATACAACAAAAAAAAGACACTTAAGACACTTGTTCATTGCATGCTATTCGCACAAGTGCTAGAATCACTATCTGTTGTCTTGTACTGCCACTGTTTTCCAGAAGTTTTGCAAAAGACAATGCTGATTACTGAAGAATGAGTTTATATACAAGCATAAAACCAGATTAACAAAATTTTGAATCTGGTTCTAACTTAATATCTGATTTTTAAAGAAAAATGGCTTAAAGACAGAAGGCCCAGCTCTTTGTCTCTTATGCTGGATTTGCAACAGCATAAATAATCTATAAAAATGCAAATAATGTATCCAGAAATGAAAATTAAAGAAAAAGACTTGATCATGAATTAATACTTGCTACTAATATACCGAACTAAGAAGAAGTCTTTGATGCAAAATAAATTTCATATTTCTGCAATAGGAGTTTCTATTTCTGATGTATAGACCACAAAAGTCAATTGAAAGACTGAAAGTAATTCAAATAGAATCATAGAATAGAACAGAACATAGAATCATTTAGGCTGGAGAAGACCTTTAAGATCTTTGAGTCCAGCCTTAAGCCCAACACTGCCAAATCCACCAAGTAGGTGCAAAGTAAACTTTTTGTATGACCCCTCTCATTATATCAATCCTTGACATTCCTGTGCTCCTTCATGGAAAGGTATTGGTCAGATATGACAGGCAATAAATTTAGAATGAGGTGAAGTAAGAATGAAGAAAGACTTACTTTCAAGGTTTGTCGTTCAAGTTATATTTAAGTGCTTAAAAAAGAAGACTTGTTAGCTGTAATAGATTTTTAGGAACATCAACACAGACATATTATAAGACTATCTGCAGTGCAACATTACTGTGAAGTAAAACCCACATATTTAAAATATTGTTTGAAATGTGACTGCATAGGGAAATAGTATAATAATCAAACGTAAAGGAATTGATCGCTTAGATTTTAGTGGCTTTTAAAAAATTCATGATGGAACTATGTTTGTGCTTTTTTTTTCTGGATTTTGGGAGGATGAAGAAATATCAAGAAACTGAATTCTGCTAGCATTATGTTTTAAGTCAATCATACTTTCCCATCAAAGCTAGTAGGAACTCATTTGAGTATGATCACTTATATCCACACATTTGTAGGACGAGGTCAACATTTCTAAACATTCTGCATCTTTATTAAAGACCTGGCACATAAATGCATTTTTAAGCCATAAATAATTAGGTGAAGCAAAGGACTGAGTAAATAGTAACACATTATTCCTGGAGTAACTTCATTGTTTTCTTCCCAGTGCTCAGGGTGCCATTGGCTTCCTAAGTTTCAGATTTTAAAAAAAGACAAAAATTCAAAACCCAGCTTCAAGCCTCTCTTAATTTTGAGGGAAAACTGTTATTTGAGTTCAGCTGTTCTCAAAACTGGGCTCCAGTTCAAGCTTGCTTGTGAATCCTGTAAAGCTTGCAGACTGTACTGGAGTTGCATATCACAGATCTGAGTCTTCCCATGAATGCCACACAGGTAGCCCTTGCCGAGCTACATTTCCCGGCCCTGGCTGCTTCTCAACACCTCAAATAGTTTGTTTGGAGCTAACCTCGATATTTCTCCTCCATGCTGCAGCTGCACGTAGACACCCCTTCTCTTCTTCATCCCTGAGTTTCAGTGATCTCCACAGGCATTCACTTGCACCTAGGGGGAGTTCTGTGTGGGATTACCTGGCAGAGTCGTGTTGTAAATAGCTGTAAATAGCACAGCAGATTTGATGCTTCAAATATTGCTATACTAAAACACAATGGTATTTTCTCTAGCATCTTTTTCACATTTCAGCTATTGCTACAGTGTATTAGTACTGATGAAACAGTCCCAGTCTGGATCTTATAGTACTAGGTAGGGTGCCAACCCACCCGTGCATTGCACTGTTGCATTGCTAGCCATGTATTATTGTTGTTGGAATTATTTAGCAATAATTATTGCCCTAAGGAGCTCTATAAATGATAGATGCAGTATCAGAAATGTAGGCTTACAGAAAATTATACTAATGATGAAAGAAACATTCCTGTGTAACTCTTTGCTTTTCTATTTATTATTTTACTTTATCGTTCTTTGACCTTTCTTTGTCTCCTGTACATTATGTTGAAATGGTACATCTGAGGGAGAATGGTCTTGCTTATTCTCACCTACCAGAACCATTTCCCATGTGGGTTTGCACAGTCATTTCCACACTCTCCTGCCCTGACCAACGTGTGCATTTTCTGCTTGCACATTTCAGTAGTAGAGCACCTACAGAAAGATCTGAGCTCAGTGCCCATGGCTTAGTGAGCAGCATGTGGGCCTCTGGGAGAAGCACAGCTGGAGATCGAACATGAGAACTTTCCTGTTGAACAGAGGTGACGTGGGTGAATGCTGGATCCGTCAAGTAGGGAAGGAACCTGGCAGATCATTTCCAGCCTTTATTCTAAAGGGGTGTTGCTGGAGTGTTGATCTGTAACTGTGTTGCCCACTGTGAGGCTGTAGGTGTTTTGGGTCACAACTAACAGAAGAACATCTAGTCTCTGGATCTCAGTAGAGTTTAGGCCTGAACTCATGCTGACCTTCAGAGTCCTATCAAGAAGCAGAACCAGTGGGTTTTTGGGAATATTTATGTCATAACTGAGTTGATGGCCTCTAGATACTGGCTAATGCTCTGTTCAACATCATGGGATCCCAAGAGCGAGAAGATGCCTTAACTTACAGTCTAAGAAGTAAATTTGTCATGGTCTTGTGCAACCTGAACTACTCCATGTTTCCAGACTTTTTCCTCTGTGCATTTTTCTAAACCTTTATTCCACTCCCCAGGCGCTATCTCCACCCTGGATCTCATCTGGATACATCCTGTATGTAGCAGGACCTCTATGCCACATGCCCATGACTCTGCAGCTACATGTTACACCTTGCAACAGAGGCCATCAGTGGCCCTACATCTCTGCAGGAAAGCAGAGGTGCTCAGATAAGCAGTTACAGCTGAGTATCTGAAGTATTGCCACTTGATGTGTCAAATCCATAAAGCCTATGGAGACCTACAAAAGCTGGGCTATAGGTATAGTTCAGACTCAGTCTACAAGCTTCAGTATCATTTTAGAATTTGCTATTTCAGACTTGCATCCAAACCCTGAATCCTACGTACCTACAGGTAGGTGGGTAGGTGAAGACAACTGGGAGTTCTTCCCACCAGCTCCACAGTGCCAGCTCCAATCCAGAAACAATGTAGATGAGTGACTGCGTGCTTTACAGATTGCAACTGAAATATCATGCTGGCTTGGAGCCTGGGCAATGTGAACACTCAATTCTTCATTTGTGGATCTCAGCTTTGGTCCTTTTGCCACTTTTAAAATAAAGATGAGAACTTTTTTGGTTTACAGAAATCACTGTGAGTTAATACATTCAAGATTATGTGACCCTTAAACACAAAGGATGTGAAAACAACATGAAAATTGGGTCTGCTCTTTCATTTTCACCCATTAGACTAATTAAATACTTAAAAGTAGAAGTATAATTACAAAATTGTATTTAATTAAATAAAACAGATAAAATATAAACATATAAAACCAGACAAAAATAGTAACCTGCAGATCCAAAAGAAAATAAAAATTGTCACTGAACTTTTAACCGTTTTATTAAATAAGCAAAGAAATATTTCTTTGGATTACTTTATCCATTTGTACAGAGAACACATAGCTGCCACAGAGACAGGTATGCGTGAACATGGGCAAAATAAAGGACGGAAGAGGGGATTTATTCTCAGAATTTGCAGAGGAATCTGAAATTCACATCCAGGGTCGAAGCGCGGCAGGGGCGGGGACGCAGCCTGAGGGCTCCCAG
>NW_010158905.1:0-20571 GCF_000695765.1 Mesitornis unicolor | reverse complement strand
ATATAATTTATATAATAAAATAAAATATAATATAAACACTATGTTTATAGTGTTTTCTCTCTTCATTTTCTCTCTTCATTTTCTCTCAGGAATATTCATCATGCAAGATTATTCCATCAAATTGTCAGAAATGTTTCATTTCTTTAGGTTGTACCTATTAAATGGGAGGGTTATTTGCAATTGGTTCTATTGCTTTGTTTCTGCTTCATGGCAGGATATGGAGAAACTGCCAGGTTTTTGCTATTGAATGTTCAGTATCTTTGCATTCCATGGAGTTGAAATTTAGGTATACTTTTAGTGAAATTCTCGCTATTGGCTTTCTCTTTGTTGCTTGCTATTAGTTCTTGCTACTACATTTTTTGTTTATTGAATTTAGTTGCATGTAATCAAAAGAGGTGGCAGTGAATTCATATGAACCGGTACACCTTGGCTGTTACATATTTGAATCTTGTCCTTCTCTAGCATATGTAATTCTATTAATTTTGTTGAAAACCCTAATTGTTTCAGCAACTACTTCTACATTGAGTTTCCATGTTTTCATATGAGTAAATTCAATAACTAAATTTGTTATTACAGCAGTCTACATAACGAGATACTCCCATGTCCATTCTGGAATTATACCCAGAGTAGAGCATGATTTTCTCATAGTCATTATGCATAAATCTATGTGCATGTGTGTGTTTGAGAAAGAGTGAGCAAGAGAATGAATGGTTCATTTTTGAAAGCAGATTTCTGAGTAGATTTCCAGAAATCAAACATCAATGTGAAATGGAGGTTATTGTGCTGTATTGGCTGCATTCCATCCTCTCCATACGCAGTCACGTACTTCGCCTGAACCTGTAAGAGCCATCCTCTTTCAAGAGTCAATGACTGCAATTCAGTTTTTTATTATTACTACAGAGGCAGGCATTTCTTGCTAAACAGTACAGAGTGATGTGTGGTGATTTTATGATCTTATCCACGGATTAGGGAGTTGGAGGCAAACTCATTTTCCCTAGAGTCACATATTGGCCTCAAACCATGGTTCATGGAGCATGCTGATAAAAAAGCAAATTATTTTATTCAGTTCACATTAAATTCAAACTTCAGACCTTGGAGACCTACAGAAATAATGTATTAACACTTAATCTTACAGAGCTGAATTCTTCTAGGAATAGCAATTCTTCAGCATGCTAAAGCTTTCAGGAATCTGGCATTTTTTCCTGAAGTAGGCATTGTGTTATGAATTAAATTTTGAATTTGGGCAGTGCAGTTTCCAGGGGTCACTGTGCATTCTGCTCACTCTGCACTCTGCAGAGAGTAACAGAAATAATATTCATACATACTAAAGTTAATTTAAAACTTCATTATTGCTGAAGAGAAAATCAAAAGAGTGAAGTCTGTCCTTCAGCTTTTAGTAGGTTATTTTCACAGTGGACAGAATGAGATGTGAGTAGGTGGAGGGGAAGCTAAAAAAGAGGTTTCACTGATTCTTAATAACCCCCCTCTCATTACAGTACACAGAGTAGCAGGATAATTTGTTGTTGTTGCTGTCCCGATCTGCACCAAAGAAGCGTTTGACTCTTTTGTATAATGCTAACTGCTTTGTATGGCTTGCCAAAAAAAAGTTAAACTAGACAATTGATTATAATATAACTAGCCAGGATACTTATATAGGGACCACAGCTCTTCCATTTGCATTCTCTAATGCAGCAGGCACTGTCCCTGTAATATGAATTGCTACACCCTGTCCAGTATCCACAATGCCTTCATTTACCTTTGCTGTTTAAAAGCCAACATGAGAATAAGTTAGAGGGTGATTTCACTGAGACTGAAGAAATGTTAGCCACAGCAAAGAGGGCAAAGCCATTGTCTAAATTAGTAAAAGGAAAGAACATGTCAGGCAATGTTGGATAATGGCAACCTTTGAATCACTACAAATATGAACAGTTCCCTTCTTTTTTGATTACTAGCACTTTAGGGGGATCTCATTATCTTCCATTAAATAGCCTCCCCCCTGAAAGTCTTGCAATATGTACTAAACAGCCTTTACAAAGCATAAGGGTTGTTCCTTCTTTAAGGGCACTTTTATTTTTATACTTTTACAAGAGAAGGCACTGGCTGCGTTGCCCTGAAGCTCAATTAGGTTTTATGTTGAGTTAAAGTTAGTAACTTTTTATATACATAGCTAAGTTTTGCTCTGCTGTGCGGTGAAAACGGAAATAAATCCAGTCTTGTGAGACTGGCAGCGAATATGCAACAGACGCAAGTCGGGAAACTAACAGTAATCGTTTATTTATAGTGAAAAAGGGATTAAAGAAATCTTGGGAAACATTGTATTGCTTATCACTTACTAAATGTGCTGATAATTGTGTAGACTGGGTGGAGCAAGAATTCTTGAGTTGCTAATAAGAACCAGAGAGTGGTCTCAAGAACCGGCTAAACCCGACCCCCTGGATTGGGCAAGAACCGGAGAACAACTGAGTCTGCACAAGAGCAAAAGGTTATTAAAGGTCATGAAAAGGAGCCCTCCACGACCACCACCAGAAGGTACTGCGCAAGCGCAGTTAGGAGGAGTTTATGGAAATGACTTCCTGGAACTAATCTTAATACGAAGCGGGGATAGGTCATGCATATGTATAGGCGTATTGGGAAATCTTATGTATATGTAACACTTTACCACATATAACCTCAGCGAGCGGCGGCATCCAGCGAGCATGCTCTGGAGAAATTACTCCCATGCTGCCCACGTGTGAGTAAACATACCTACTTTACAATCTTACGGATTGTGGGGTCTGCTTTGTATCTGCACGTCAATAGCAAGATTTACAGGTTCTTTTGGATTGCCAGTGATAAATTGAAAAGCTACAGGTACAGTAAAGGTTGTATAACTAATATAATACCAACAGCAATGCTCTATGAAACACAAACAATAACAACAACAACTTGCCTGCAGTAAGCCTGGCCACTTGGCAAATAAGCCCGTTCGAACAGAAATACAGTGGAGCAAAACCAAGAATACACTCAGGGAAACCTAGAAATGCACCTGAGGAGAAATATAAAATACACTCAGGAAGTATATACCTGAGGAGGAAATACATCACTCAGCATTATCTGAGGTAAATAATCTCACCCACAAGGTTACTCGAGTGGTGGGGGTGAAGAGGGAACGAATTTGACAATCGGTCCAGTCATTGGTATGGTTCTGAGCTCATTCTGTCCCGCTTTTTGAGCCGAAATTGGGGTGATATTTATACTCAAATTTCTGCATTGTATCACCAGGCATAGCTGTGGGTGGGGATTACTATAGACAATCTTATCACTTATGTTTATGTCACAGAGTCCATTAATTTACACCTGCATGGGTAGAGGTAATGGCTCCTTTGTTTGGGGAGGAAAGAAATGGGGGACTGGGACCATGAGGCCTCTGCCTTACCTCACACTCCTCCAGGCATCCAGATAACATCAGATATAGATCTAGTGATGGTTGCCACCTTGCCCAGTGCTGAGTTTCATGCATCCAGGCATGCAGCTACATGGTGTACATGACTTGGACTTTGTGACTAACTTTTTCTCTCTCTCTACATGCCAGTCTGGATAAAGATCTCCTGACTCTGTGTCCTTAAATAAGATTCCTTTCTATTGTGAAGTCTCTTTCACAGGGGCACCTTTTACACAGCTCTTGACTCTCTGTGATATAGGACATTCTAGATAGTCCCATATTTATTTTCTCTGTCAGTTGTGTCTGTGTCTCTTGCTGGTCCTGCTCTTCTATAAGCAGTCCAGTTCTTATACTTTTTTCACATCTGGTTCCCCAGAGTGTAAATACTATTCTCATTTCTCAAAAGAAGTGGAATAGATTGGCTCTCTGTCTTACATATGACTCCTGTAACAACGTCTCCCAGAATTAGATTAGCATTTTTTCTATTTGAGCATCATGTTATTGATTCACCATAATCTGTAGATGTTTTTCTGCTGAACTGCTGCCTTTCCAGATGGTTCCCATTTTGCTTGTGTGCATTTCATTGGTCCTTCCAAAGTGTATAGCATTTTGCACTTACCTTTATTGATTTTAACTTTGTTGAACTTAGATTTTTCTCCAAGCTGTCAAGATAATTTTAAATTCTCAGCTTGTCCTCTGAAATCATTGCAGTGGCTCTAAAGTAGGTGTCACAGACAGATTTTATAACTATCCACTATTATTCAAACTGATACAGAAAATATTTTTTTAAACTGAGTTTAGAACACCACCCAAAGGATCTCAATTTAAATATTCACTGTTTGACAGAGGAAAATTTCTCAGCAGGTTATATATCCTCCTGCAATTTCCATTGAGGACATATACCAGTCCTTCAGCATTTGTCTCCTAATACAACAGTGCTTCAGAACTAAGCAAGACTTGGTACCTAGGTGGTTTTTATTGCTTCTGTCTGTGAACCATGCCACAGGTACATCACTGACTGATAAGGGCTTTTTTTTGTTCATGTGCTTGTGACACAGAATATGGTACCATAAGCAGTAATTTCAAGATTACAGAAGATCATCCAGCTCAGCATTCGCTAGGAACTCTTGGGGTGCCCAGCAGAAATCCTCTTCACTGGAAGTAGTAAAGCATGTCTTCAGTATTGATGCTATTCTTGATTTATGTAGTGTTATGATTCCTACTATAAATGAGCTATTCTTCAACTGAACAGTCAGACATTTATATAGAATAGCCAAACACATTCTTTCCTGTTTTATATGTGAAAAATATGTTTTCTCAAAATAAGGAGGGAAAGGAAAAAGAAAGAACCATAAAGCTACCTGCAGTTCAGCAGCAGAGGATGTGTAACGTGCATGTGTGGGCAGTTTATTCCACGGCGCTCTTTTCCTTGATACCCTCTTGCCTGTGCTCTCTAAAAGCCAGCTTCCCTTAGCACCCCTTTGTGTCCCAATTTTCCTACTGCCTGCTCTTTCTAACTTAAAAATATATTCCTTCTACCTCTTTTTAAATTGTAATTTACCTACGATGTGCTCTGTATCAGTACATTCTTTCAAGTGTTTCTGAAGAGATGAGGCTAATCCAAGGTATTTCTAGTACAGGTGAAAGCACACAGCTGAGCCTGTTTCTGTGGCTGCAGTTTCAAGTTTCTAAACTGAAGGCTTTTGCATTCACTCTGTGTCAGTATAGCCCTCTGTTGGCAAATGAGCCAAGGAGCTGGCTCTTATCTTTGAGTCTTCATATCAAATGTGAAGAGAGTAATAATACATAAGTGTACAATGTCAATGAATCACAGGGGCACAACATGGCTCGATACCCAGTTTTAATAAACACAACCAGCATGCAAGGCCTAGTAGACTGAGCGCTAAGGAAAGCTCTGGATTCCAATTTCAGTGGATGAAACAAAATTCAGAACAACGGAATTCTTGCTTTATTTCTATCCTTCAGCTCTTATAGATGAAGAGTTTCTTTCTTGTCACAGTTTTCAGCCCATTATTTTATCCCTAAACTAGAAGAAATACTTTGTTTATAAATCCAGTTTCTCTTTGATTACAGAACAGCAAGCCTTAAGTGCAATGGGCAGGGTTCTCCCTGCCTGTTCTACAAAAGGTGAGAGGCCTAGGCTCAGTTTCTTGCTCTACTAGGTTTGCATATTGCTTTTCCATATACTGAATTAATCTGATGAACTGTAGGGTTGATGTCTTTTTCTGACTTGATGACCACCTACCAAAACTTATGTATAAAATGGAGCCACAAAATATTGCAGAGACAGAAAATATTGGAGACAGAATAATTTATAGGAAAAAGATCTTAAAGGTTTCTAATTTTTGTTTTAGTGTTACCACTGGTTTCCAGGTTATGGTTGATCCTGCTGATGCTGGTTTCAGTAACTTACTTGGCTATTTGATGTTGTCAGCAGTCCCTGTGCCAATAGGGCTTCACTGCTATCACATAGCAGTGCAGTGGGATGATACATGAAAGTCTTGCAAACTGTCTATGGCTAAAGAGCTGCCAGCTGGCCAAACTGCAACTTTGGGTTGTTTTTGGTGTGTTTGTCTTATTTTCTTCTTTTTCTGTTTTGAAGTAAAAAAGAAGTTAAATCCCAGATTTCTACAACACATAAAAGCATTTCCTGCACTATTCTGCACTGGAGCCGAGGGATTAATTCCTTGTGAACGCTTAGTCAGTCTATAATAGACCTTTATTAAGACTGAATTCCCATATTTGAGCGTGTGGCTTTTTCAGGAAATATGTTCTCATCTGATCCCCCAAGCTACAGCTGTCACTTAGAACAAGGTCAAAATTTCTCAGTCCTGTTCAAAGTACATAGCTTACTGGGTTGGAAGTAATTTTTCCGTAGCACAGTGCAGTCTCTACTGACCAGCTTTGGTTAATGTTAATTTGGACAGAGGGGGATCTATGTGGTATGTCAGAGTCAGTATACTTCTTATATTTCACACCTTCAGTTAGATTCTCTCAGCAGCATGAAGCACAGATGCAGGACCACGGCTTACGTTATGTATGTTGCAGCTGGTCTCCCTTTGGAAAGGTTGCTTTGTCAGTGAGCAAAGCCATATGTTTCTTTTGTTTATGTTCCATGCTGACACTTCTGCCAGGGCTTAGCAGTACTGACATCATCCGCTCAAGGTTGAAGCCTGAATTCTAAGGTATTGTTTAGCTTGATCATCATTTCTCCCTTCACTCCCGACTGCTTCTGTGACTGTGATAAAACCTACTTCTTTAAAAGCGGGAATATTTTGAAATGTTGAATACAGACTCTGAAAGAGGGGGACACTTTTCTCTAAAAATTGCCTGTTGCGAAATTGAATCAGCAGTTAATTCTGGTTGAAGGTGTTAATCAGGTTTGTCCTTCAGCAGTTACCTAGTTGCATTTGCAGTTACCTGGTTTGCATGTATACTTTATACAGAAGGTAGTAAATTAGATGAACAGTATCTGACTGAGTCCATGGGATAGCTTTGCTGTGCCTGAAGCTCCTTAGGACTTACCAATTTCCTTTAAAATCAAGACTCATTTTAAAATAGGGGTGGGGGAAATTAACAGCTGCAAAAGTAATGTTGTTGGAAGGGAGATGAAAGGTCGCTGCAAAATGCTTTATGCTTCCTCTCCCCATGCCCCTCTAAAAAAATAAACCACTCCAAAACAGAGAATCTGAAAAGTAGATTGCCTAAAACTACATAATATCTCGATGTATACTGAGGAGGTAGGGCTCATTACAGAATATCCAGAACACCAAATTTTAAGATGAGAATTTATGACCAAAAAAATTACCTTAAAAAGATGCAGCAGTAATTGATTTTATGTGTGTGCTCTCACATGAGAGCACTCTCACTCCTCTCTCTCACTCCTGCATTTATAAAGTTTCTTTCAGAAATAAATTCTGCTGGGCTTTACAGCAATGATTATTTCCATTAAATTCTTATGTGAGGAACCTGAAGTGTTATTATTTTACTTATTTCATATGTGAATGATGTAAGCAGAGAATGATATAAGGAGTAAATGATGGCTTGCAGAACTGGTACCAGTAATTACATATGGATATCTCTGTTGCTCGTTCGAGCTGACAGTTGCTAGTGGTAAGCTCTGCTTTTTATGTGATGACGTATCTCCTTCCAACCTTGCTATTTGTACACACAGAGTTTTACTTGCAGTCTTAGCTGTTGCAAACAGTCATTTACACAGACTTTTGAACTTCTCTAAAAAATTTTTAGCTATTGAGTGGAGTCTAAAAAAGCGCTGAACTTCAAGAATAAAGAATCTAAAATTGCTTAACAGTTCTAAAACACCATTCTAGAGTTCTCTTGTACTTTTTCCCTAAAAAAGCATTAGCTCATGATTTCGGAACGCGTGAGGTTCAGATAACTGCTGTGCATCATTCTCATATTTCTGAAGCTCTTAGTTAATTATATGACTGATGGGTTTTTACTACTCAATAAGCTAAATGAATGTAAAAAGAATCTCTGAATGCAACTGAATTTCTGAATTAATCATGTACACACAATGCCAAAATTTTTATTTGTTCATAGCATTTGTATGCATTTGATTGCTTAGACTCTGGGTAATGTTCAACATGAAAACTTACTTAGATTTAGTATAAACTACAATAGTGCTGCCCAGATCTAAAGCTAAATCACTGTGCTGATTTCACATTAATGGAACATATGGTTTCATTGCCCTGCCTTCTGTTCCAAGCACTGAAGCAATACCAGATATTGTTTTATGATGAAGCTCAGGACAGGCCTGTTACAGAAAAAAATTTACTTGAACCTTTTCTCTGGATGTTTGAACATCCATGTTTTTAAAATTAATGATAATACAGTGGTGGCTTTGAATTCAAAGAGAAAACTGTCTCAGAGAAGGAGTTGATGACAACATAATGCTGACTGCCAGATGGGTACCAAGTCGCAGAATGTTTGCTGGAAAGTCACATTGGGAAGACTTCGTACAGAGAGCAGCTGATGCAATGTAGCTGTGCAATCAGTTCTGCAGAATAGTATACCCAGTGTTTAGCTCGCTCAGTACAAAACTAACTTCTATTCCACATGGATCAGAAATATTTACCACATTTTTTAATTAATTTGATGCTGACTTTTTGCACGACCTGTTTGAAAGAAAAGGTAAGTCTTGCTTCTAAAACACGATATTCTTGTTCAGCAACAGATTCTTGTATGTTGTTTAATTACATTATGGGCTTTTTTGGGGGCTGAAGCTAGCTATTTTAAGTGTCATTTTAAATAAGATGGCTATTTGTTTTATGAAAAATCCATAATACATATCAACCTACCATACAGGTAACATTTAGAAAGACTCTGTTATACCAATTGACTTTAATGACCTTAGAATTTGATGCACACCTTTTATTGCAATGAAACATTGTTTTGAAACAGAAATACGTTGGCATGGATCTAATAGAAATCAACCATGGTGGGACACCACCAGTTGTTGTGTCTAAAACCTACTGTTTTTTCACACTTGAATCTCAGCATGGTCCAGTAACTGACTTTTTTGATATGCTCTCTGGCATTGCTCTTCAATCAAAAACATCTGATCCTGCTTCACAGAAACAGACTTTCTAGGTTGAGAAGTCCAATGTGTTTTGAACCTCTATGTTTGAGCATGGAATTTATGGCTTACATCTTCAGAGACACAGGCAGCCCCCAGCTGCACTCTCTGTGTTGGTCCCCGGCCCAGGCATCCAAACTTCCAGGAGTGCAGAGGATGTGCTCAGGGCCATGGCATTAAGCTTTTTTTCCCTGATCATGTCTCAGAGCACTCTCTCTTGGGTCTGGACATGCAGCATTAATTCTTGTTTAATTTGCCTCTGCTTAAATTTTTTTCTTGTGTTCTGCTGCCTGTCTCTTGTGGTGAGTGAAGAGAAAATTAACTTCCCAAATATGTGCTCATCCCATTGTTTTAAAGTGTTCACATTTAAAGGAGAGAGATGAAAAATATATGCCTATTCTGTATTTCTGTATAGGAGAATAGCTACTGTGACAAATATCTGTTAGGAAGTCATGGATTTCACAGTTCACATACGTGTTTCATAATTTTTCACTCTGATTAGAAAAGTAATTCAGAATACAGTCAATTCTTACACAGACAGACTTTTCAGATAATTTCTATTGTCGTATCTAATTGCACAGTGTTGCCCAGCAAAAGTAGTCCCTTGGTAAACAAGCTGCCCAATCTGAATTTTCCATTCTGTGTGTCTGAAATTCCTGAACAGCAGTGCCACTTGGTCTGATTTGAGATAGAGTGGTTAAGACTTCTTGTGGAGTGTTGGCTCTCCCAGCGCGGCCATGATCTTGTGGATGTGATCAACCCAGCGTGCGAATAAGGGTCATCTGCAACTTTAAGGAAGATAAGAGCCGGACTCGCTAACCGCAAGTAGGCGTACCATCCATACGTCAGGACGCATGGACAGCAACCAATTAGCTATATGTATTCGCTGCGTGCTTTGCTCGTGACTATCTCGTGACTAAAACCGAGATTATAAAAGCTGTGTAACTCTGCTTAATAAAGGAGAACGACCATACTCATATTGAGAATACCTCGTTACTCCGGGTAGTCCTAGTCCCACTCCCAACAACTTCTGAGTTCTTTTTCTAGACTTACTGTTTTCTTTCCACTTTCTATGTCAATTTTCCTTTTTATATATGAAAAGATATTGATAATTTGGCTGAGTAGTAAGAAGGAGAGTAAAGTCTTCTTGTGTTTTGCTGTTTTAAAAATCTGTAAGTTGCAAAAATATTAGTTGTTCATATCTGAAATCTGTAGAATGAGGAAAGAAAAAGGAAGAAAACACACTGCCCAAAAGTTTTCTTGGTATTTTACCTCATTTTTAACTCTAGAACTTCCTCCAAATTAATATTATTTTGACCATTTGGAAGAATGAAATAAAAAAAAACATTGAAAATTTGAAATGTTTAAAATATATACAGAAAAGACAAAATCTGTGTTCTGCTTTAGTGATATTGGGAAGCCATTTCTAGTGAACATCCTTCTGGAAAAGCTGTAGAACAAATTTAAATAAATGTTATTAATTGTAGCTAAGTACTATTCTCTCTGTCAATGAAACCTTCAGTTAGAATTACAGTTCTCTGTGAACCTGGACTCTTTTCCCAAGGGAAGATTCTACAGTATATATTTATACAGTAGATTAATTCATCCCCTGATCCGTGCCAGTGCTTTGCCAGCAAAGTTGAAAAGAGGACAAGAGCTGCTGTGATCCGAGAGTGCCAGCTGGGCCTGTGCCCAGAGCCGGGCTCTGTCAGGCCCACACTGGTCAGCTATCGCTGAAGGAAAATATCGTTTGGGGATGAAAATCCACAGCCTTATATTTGACAATAAGAACCATTTGTTTTATTGAAAAGTAGTTCAGACATTTTGGCTTCTGTCTTACTCTGCAAAATCTCAAGGGGAAGTTTTCAAATAATCTTCAAGGATAATTTTGTGGTTTTGTCAAACAAAAACTTACAAGCTCCTTTTATTATGCATGGTACAGTACAAAAATTGACATTATAAAATCAAATTCCTTTCATGCTTCAAACTAATTACTGTATCCTTTTCACTTTAAGTATTGTCATGTCATGAAAATCCTTACCACGTTATGAAATTCCTTAGCTAAGTGTTCTGAAAGGCATGAAAAATCACAGCCAACCCAAACAAGCTGTGAAGTGACTAATGGCTTCAGCTTTAGACATCTGACCTGTCTTCTGAGAGAACATGACGTGGTGTGCATCTTTTCTGTGGCACCTCTCTGGAAGTTTATGTGACATCATGCATATCTAGTTAGAAATTAAAGGGCTTTAATTGCAGCATGAATGCTAACTTCTCTTCCTGCCTGGGGTTTTCCTATTGTTGAAGTAGCTGATACCTTTCTAAAATAAAAATTGAAAGTTGAGAA
The DNA here is from genome assembly GCF_000695765.1 of Mesitornis unicolor. Classification (NCBI taxonomy): domain Eukaryota; kingdom Metazoa; phylum Chordata; class Aves; order Mesitornithiformes; family Mesitornithidae; genus Mesitornis; species Mesitornis unicolor. The sequence continues at coordinate 9,186 of NW_010158905.1, read as the reverse complement.
GTTTAACTAGCATAAAAATGGCAGCTGCAAAGCTAATAAATGTGATTTAAATGGATAAGCCCAGCCTTGAAACAAAGGTATGAATTCTTCAGAAAGTGTCTTTTATTGTCCTAGAAAGGAAGAGTCTTTTATATATTAGCGTTAGTGTAGCAAAATCTCACCTTCCAGTTTTTCCCTCAACTAATTAGACAGAAGCTGGATGCTTTTCCGGCTTCTGCTGCTCACAGAAGCTCATTTCCAAGCCTTTGTAATATGATTTAAAATTCTTCTTTTAATGATGGTGAAAGCCAATTGAATGAACAGCTTTTTTTCAGAAATCTGCCAGAAAACTTTCAAACAACGAACCTGATTCTTCTTTCTCACCTCAGCAGAAGGAGTTCTTCTCATTAGCCTAATTCTAGACATTTCATTTTCTTGTTGCCTGCTTCTGGATGTAAGGTGTTTATTCTGCTCCCACATCACTTCCAATGCTTGGCTTAGAGTTTGAAGTCTAATTCGAAGTCTGCTTATGTCAAAGTCTTTTTTATGTTAATTGCAACAGTTTTTGCATAAACTGAAATGTAAGGTGCTGTCCATTAGAAACACAAATTGGTGTGATATAAGTAGTTTTACCTTCAGAGGAGGAAGTTGAGGGAGTGTGTTCTGTCTATGACTTGTGAAGAAAATAAGGCTCAGGCAAGTAGGGCAGAGGTAGAAAGGGATGTTTGCTAGAACCAAAAATTAATAAAAGGCTATTTCTTTGTGACTGTAAGGGCACTGCACTTCACATTACTACTTCATGCCTTCTTTTCATTTTTGCCTGTTACCCAAGCGGTTCCAAGCCATGAGTTTTAAGCTGACTTGATTTTGCAGACAGTATTAAATAACACTATTTTTATTATTACCTTAAAGAAAGTTTATGCTTAAGCTTCTCTTTCATGTGGTTACCTTAACTCTTTCACGTGATGTTGGTAGTTATTTTGTCAGGAGTGCATAATCCTTGGCAAGAATGCGTATCTGTTCACTATTAGTTGTGCATGAAGGTGAGAAACATGTCTGTTGTGTCCAGACCCCAATCTCATGACTTTCTTGACAATTTGAAGTATTGAGATTGGACAAAACCTAAATTTGATCTTTTATCTGCAATTACCCCTTTTCTTCCTTGTCAGATGAATTTAAATCCTTTACGGTGACATCTCAGAAGAAAACATATGTTTATTTTTAGGGAGCTTCCTACACAGGACAAAGCATACAACAAGCTTAGTAGAAAATGGAGCTAGTTATAGGTCAGAATACATAATTCAATAAACACTGCTACTAAGAGAATAAACTTTACAAAATGAACACTAACAGAATTCTGAGGAAAGAAGAATATATCTATGTATATACATATATCTATGTATAGCAGATTATAATTGTTCAAAAATTAAAATGCACAGCAATAAATAATTATTTGGTTTTCAGATATTTGTGCTAATGGTTCAGAATCCGTTTCACTATCCATCCAAGTCAATGGGAGACTTTATTTGATTTTCAGAGGACTTTGATTGGATTTAGGAAGTTGATTTTACATACCTGCAGGTATTTCAGAGGAGGATACTAACAAAATATATTTAATTCCAAGAATCGAACCTTTTGCACGTGCAAAGTGTATCATTTCACTGAAGTCAAGAGAGATGTTGTCCGTATGTTTTAGGAGCAGAACAGGTTTACAACCTGTTGTCCAACTAGAGTATGTTGGTCTAGTATATTTCCCTGCCTTCAGACTCCTTGTGTTTACTTTTCTTGATGAGTCATGTTGTCAAGCACCTTCTTTCAAATTCATGTGAACATACGAATACAAATGCCTTGAGAAGAGCAAGAACTTAAAAAGCTACAGGTGGGGAACTTCTCCAGAGAACTGACTTCTGTACTGCAGATAGCCAAGAATAGCTACCTAGTACTGTTTTATAAATGTGCTACTTCTTTATTGTTATCACACTCTCTGTCATATGAAATGTTTTATTATCTTAATTATATGATATGAACAGAAAGAAGCTTGGTGTGGAGAAATGTTGGGGAAAGACTCCAAAGGTTTGAATGATTTATTCCCTTTTGCATGTCTAACTCTGCACTTGTCTTGCTCTTACACCTGTCTCACAAAGCAAAAAGATTTCCATGGTAAGGTAGTTATTTCTGTTACTTCAGTTCTACAAAAGTAATTTAGCATAATTTTATCTTCATAATTTCATAGCTTACTTTAGTAGGGAAGAAAATAACAACCAAAATTTTAAACTTTGCAAAATACTATCAGAGAGCGTCATTTATGTAGAGGCTCACACAGAACAGGTGGATGCCTGCTCTATTTTTGGGTGCTTATTTGAGAAACAACTATTTAATTAAAGACAAATTAATATGATTTATTTAATTATACTCATACTTCTAATGAAAAGGCCTAAAGCTTTTTTATTTTTTAAAAGCAAACTACTACTTAACAAAAAGGTTTGGTATTTGCAATTCCCAATATATCTACAATGCAACATTTCTGCTTCTTTACCATTGTGAGGACTTGGTATGTCAAAGAATAATCACTTCTATTTAAGACAATGTACTTTATGGAAAGAACTTCGTATTTCTAGGCTTGCAGTCACAGGCAATAACTGGTTAGTGCATCATGAGACTACTTCATGTCGAAGGTTAAAGAATGGTGAATAAAATGCTGGAATATTAGGGATACATATTGAAGGTTGTCTGGTTGTGGTAAATGTGGTATATTTTCTAAAAGCAGTGGTTTGATTTTGGTAAAAACACTGTAATTCTGTTAAGATATCTTCATTTCATATTTCCTTCTTTTGCGGACAATGACATTTGAGAGTGATATACTCTGCTATATTCATGTATTTACAAGGAACATGGGACATTCTTACAACTGAGAAAAACCAGCTTACCATGCTTCAGGTGCTGAATGAACGTGCAGCTACTGAGACACTGAATGCTGGTTTTAACTTTTGCTTTCCTTTGACAGTTCTGGAGTTGGAATGGAACTAGCTCAATAAATAACTTTGACACAGTTGCAATGCAATGTGTTTTCCTCTTTCATTAACTGGCAATGAATAAATGTTGGGAAAATGTAAAATAAAGTTATAAATAGTGTATATAGAAATAGCTTCTATAACAGAGCTTTGTTAGGTCTTCGAGTTATTAATTTGTTCTGGCGGCACAAAGAGACAACAATGTATAACAGTGTATAACAATGTATAACATCACATTTTATCTGATGGCCTTGAATATCTGGCATTTATGTTTCTTGTCCCCTTGCAAGATAAACGTAATATTTATTATTGTACTATACATTAAATTCAAGTATCAAAAGACAACAAGCCCTGAGCTTTAAGCTATGGCTTTACACTCACTGGTCTCTTCTTGTGGGAATACTGATCACTGATGGAAATGAATTACACCACATCTTCTTTGGTCCCTCCAGTAAAGAATTCTCCCTTTTTTTGCCCCGAGATAATATTGTGGTTCCTCACAATGATGAATTCTGCACAGAATGTCTCCATCACAAGTGCAAAGAAATAACAGATGTGTTTACACTCACTCCATGGAGACACAAAGACACAGGCGGAATTCACACAAGCATCAGGAAGAAGATTCCTCCTCCTCAACTGAAGGAGAATTGCAGGGAGAATATTTGAAGCAAACCAGACAGAATTCACTAGAGATTTTTTTCCTCTCCCTTGACCTTCCAGCAAAGGATTCTTTGTGTGATCATTCAGTGAAGATTGCTGAATGCTGGTGATGGATATTTGTAGTTCCACTAGGAATTTGGTAAGAGTTTAAAATATTCTGAGTTGTATTAACACTTTAAGTAATGATAAGCAGGTAATTTACTACAAACACTTCATTCATTGTCTCAAACACACCAGTCAGTTATATTTATTCAGTGTATTACTGGTTAGGAACATTCAGGACATGCAATGGAATCATATGACATTCCTTCTGTTCCTTGTTTGGAGGATCACTGACTACGTTTCCATGGACATTAATTGGAAAATATTTTTCTGCTATATTTTTCTCACTTTGCACTTGTCTGTTTTCATGAATCTTTGCAAGCCACCACTGTGTTTCTCAGATCAACTGCAGCTTGGCCATATTACACATATGACGGAATTCAGTGTGAATATTTTGAGGCTCAAGTGACTGGGAAAAGGAGAAACCTCTTCCCTTTACTGCTCTTTCTCTGGAGACCATGATTTGTATACAAGTGATGCAGAGCTGAATATATCCTTATAAATTTATGCAGTTTTTATAATAAATCAAGAGAAATAAAGGAGAGAAATTTGAGCATGCACAGATACTCATCCTAAGCCAAATAAGTCTCGTAGTTTTAATTTAGCTTTAGTTACAGCTAAGTATGTAATGTCATGCAAGTGAACACCCCATTTAATGAAAGGCTGCCATTCATATACATAAAATCATTCTTGCGCATAATCAAGGCCTTAAGCCCCTTATATGTTAAGTCTTCTTTCTGTTTGAAACCAGAATTAACAGGGCTTCTTCCTCAAAAATTTGCCATTAACAGCCAAGAAATTGTTTTTCTGACTGATCAGAGGACCTACCTTCTGCATACACTCTTGGCTTCTTTGTCCTTTCTCCTAAATTTAATTTTCAATTTTCACTGTGGTTTCTCCCACAGATTTTAATTTAAATATTGCACATCCCAGTCATCTCTGTGAACTAGTAAACTGTAATTACTTTGTTTTCTATGCTCTGTGATTTCCTGGGCTTCCTGTGATGCACAGGGAAGCTCAATCAGAGGAATGACAGATGGAATGTAGTAAACATAGCCAGGGCTAAACTCAGAGCCATAGAGAGGAATAAGGCCATATGGAGATTGTTTTTCTTTTTTCCAGAATGCCAGTATAACATTTTGAAAAAGCAGTTTTATAGAGCTTTTTTTTTATCTTTACCTTTTTGTTGGTGATAGGAAATCATTGTTCTATACTACAGTATGTTGGGTTTAAAATGGTAGGTTTTTATGTTGAAAACCAAACTGAAATTTAGTAGTGGAACTTTTATTTTTAATCTGTTTGCTAGACTAATATCCTATGATATTGAGTTGATATTACAATCACGAAAGTTACCTTGGCTTTCCTGCCCCTGTGAAAAATGAAAATCCTGTGTGGGTTGTATGATTTCTTCTCTCGATTTCTGTGATGTCTCTACAGACATGAAAAATTTGAAACTCAAAGAAAGCGGTAAAAGAAATAAAGCCCTACCCATGGCTTCATTACCTACAATGCTTAGAGTTTTCTCCCTGTCTGCACTCACTCCCACATCTCTTCTCCCCCATCTTCCCCCTTACTTCAAAATTCTTTTCATGCTATTGCAAGCTAACTTTGTGGCATTTTGGGTTTCACAGTTGTACCTCAAGGGTTGAAACCTTGTTGGAACTGTTGCCTAAATTAGGTGTTTCACAAGCCGGTTTCAACTCATGCTAGCTCAGTTTTCCAGGCAGTTCTCCATAGTTCAGGGGTAACTGAACAGAGGTCCAGCACATAGAGTGGCAATACACACATACCTATTGCAATTTAGTTCTACAGTGTAGAGTTTCAGGTTGGCTACATTTATCTTATGTAGAAGAAAATGCAAAATGCTGTTCTAAGTACTCTGTACTGTAAAATCAAGTTTGTTATTTTTGTGCTACCATATAACTTGCATCTGCAAACATTTTGTTTTTTGCATCAAAGGATTTAAACTAAAGCTTTAGATGTTTTTTATTTATGGAGTCTGCACTAAACTGCCAGGGAAGCTGAAATAGAAAATCTGTCCCAGTCATTTTTCATTCATTTAGATCCACTGCTTGAAAGTTTGTATGAAAAGCCATGGCAGATTTAATAAATAGCAGACTCAAGGTACATGACATCCTAGTTCTGTCATTCTAGTCACAAATTACTGACTTCTTCCTGTATGATACCCCATCCTTCTTATTAATGAGGCCTTGAACTTTCTGTTAGCAGCAGGTGCTGTTGTTTCATTCCTCACTCTTCTGCTGTGAATGTTAATGAAAATATGAAATGGTCAGTCCAAAACTGGAGCTTTAGTGAACACAAATCAAGCTTTTAAGGCAGCTCTTCATCAGTCTAATTAATCTGCTTCTTTGCTGTCTTTTAGAATAAGATATTTCTGATAAGGCTTTTTATCAAATGATTCCTTAAAGTTTTGCTAGATTATGTACTATAATTATCTACTAAATTTCCTTAGGTCATCAGTTGTCTTAGGAAAAAGATACTGGATTAGTCTGGCATGACCTATTGTTGCTATCTGTGTTGTAACTTTTCTCATTCCCCTAACCCCTGTATTTTACCTACCTCTTTTCTGCAGCCTTTATTATAAAGCTCATTTTGGTGTTTTTTTCAGGGAAGCCTTTTTTAATTGCCATGTGGACACCACCTTCTCTTTCACTGTGAATAAGGCTGCAGCAATTCTGGAGGGTCACAGCTTTGTTTCTGTACAGTCAGACATTTGAAGTGAGAAAATAAATGGTGTGTTTGTTTGTCCTCCATTTATTTAACTTTTTTTCTCTCTCTTCTTTGCCATAATGATTGGCTAGTTGGATGTCTTGTTTCTTTCTCCACTTGAAGACTGTTGCTTCTTATTTATGGCTGGCAGCTTCAGGCCTCAAGTTGATGCTTACTGGATTTACTTTCATTTCTTGCTTAATCTCTCGGGGAAGCTTCCAGCTGGCTGATCTCCTCGTCTTATTATATTGCAAGAGCTAAGCTGCTGCGTATTCTTTCTTTCCAAGGGCTTCTGTGGAAATGAGGAGGAGAACAAGGCAGTTCCCTGTAGACCACAACTTGGGAATTGCTGTCACAGAAGTTTCTCAGGCTTGCACAGAGCAAGGAGATAATGACAAGAGACTCCTGAGCCAACACCATTCTGATCATCTGCAGACTAAGGTTTGAGAGTCTGGTGTCCTGGATTGTACTGAAGGGTAATGACTGTGCCAGGAAAGAAATCAGTACAGCCCATGGTGGTGGTTCTCTTTAGGACACATATCATGAATCATTTTTTTGCTCTGCTAAGCTCAGACATTCTGCATTTTCATTGAAAAAACGACAGAGATTTCAGATAACTAAAATCCTATTGGCATCTTGAGGGGTCTTCTACTTCTATATTTGACACTGTGAGAGTACTGTCACTACAGAGAGACAAAAACAAGTGTTCAAGAGTCAGACTATATCCAGACTCCTGCATTATTTACTTTCTGATCGAAGTGGGGTTTTTTTAATTTCTTTTGTCTGTTGCTTGCACTGTCTAATATATGTAAGGAGTATTGTTTAGTCCAGTGATCTTCAGTTGAAGTGTAATCCAAATATATTTCCTGTCATGAAAGATGTATTTCAACCTCTGTGGTTTTATCTGCTGTTTTTAGGGTATATGTACTGGGATTTATTGTAGCTTTAAGGAAACAAGTTACAGTCACGAAGCAGTAAAAAATCAGTTGCCTAAAACCAGAAGGATAGTGACAAAGCATTGATGGACCTGTATCCTGAGGCAATGCAGAAATATTTGGAACTCACTGTCGTGCCAATGCAACTATGTCATTGCAGTCTTTTGACTTGTGCTTGCATTTGTAGGTCTCTATTGGATGGAAGGTATCAGAACTCTGCATGTTTGTCTAAATTCTATGTGCTGACTGAGCTAACTGGGATTTCACTGAGTCAAAAGGTCACTTCTGTGTTGTCTTTTCTGTCCCATGATGTGGTTTACTGCCAGTATGTTGCATGCAACTGTGCTGTAGCCAAGTGTTTCTCCTTGAAGAGGAAGTGATTGAATGACATCCAGTAGAAGGATAAAGGTCAAAGTTAGAGGCACTGCCAATCTGTCTGAAGATGTACAGTTGTCCTGTTCAGACTCTTTTTGGGTGTCTTGTTTAGACAAACAAGAGATTGAGGACCTACTGTTAAACATTCAAGTTCATACATGTGCCCTTGTTTTGGAGGGAGTTTTCGAATACTTACTTTTGCATAGGTGTCAGAGGCATGTCACCTTCAGAGTTTAGTCTAAGTTATGTTTGACAAAGTACATCAAATTTTTTTAAATAGTATTGTGAACAAAATACTATTATGAGTAGAATTGAGTTGATGTGAGAATAGGACTTTTTATTATGGGACTCCAGGAACACAAAACAGAGAATCATCAAAATCACTGAATTCTGTAATTATGCCAAGTGCAGTTCAGTGGCAACAAGGCCATGCATATGTTCCACATCCAGAGGGGCCTGACTAGTCTATTCCTCTGTAAATCAGAATCTTTCCTCAGCCAGCAGTTATCAAACTAGGGATGAACTGTAAGTAGGCTTATTTCTTCTCTCCTTGTCTGGTACTGATAATGTGCTTGTGTTGCAGGCCAGTCCTGTTGGGGTGAACCCATTCTTCTTCAGAAGTGCTGAGCCTTATTCTGATCCCCTTGCTTTTATGAGAATAGAATGTTGTTAATTTTGAAGAAGTTATGCCTGGTCTGTGTGCTTGTGCATGAGACTCCAGAAAGGTATGGGTTTCTCAGCCTGGCGACAAGCATGTGGTAGTCACCTAGTTGTCACAGCACATTGCTTTCAGTTTTTTTACAAGCTGTGCATGTCTTGGCATTGTGAGCACAAAAGTGCTGGTTTTGGCTATTTCTTTGGCTCTTTTCCTGTAATAGCCAGCTAGTTAACATTCCTCCAGCTGGACTTCCAGCTCTGCCTTTCCCTCAGGTCAAAGTGATGTAGAATCTGGGATGGTGCTGTAAGTCTCCTTCCATAGCCCCTTGGGTCCTAATTATAGTTCCTTAACATTAGGCCTCCAGCCAGCCTATCAGCTCTGAGCTATGCCAGCTAGGGTTTCCCTTCTGCTCTTGGCTGTGAATCACAGCTGTCTGCTATGCCTGGCTTAGATGTTGGCCCCCCTCTCTACACTGGGCCATGATCCTGAAGATCTGTTAATACTTAAATTAGTCAGGGATGCTGGAAAATTTGAGTATCCTGAGAGGAAAGTGGGAATCTATTTGGATTTCAGTTGTGGTATATAATTTCAATTTCCTGTGGCATTGTAATTTCAATTTCATAGTCACAGAATCAAACAATCTTAGGAGTTGGAAGGGACCTCGATAGATAATCTAGTCCACCCCCCCCACCAGAGCAAGATCATCTAAACTAGGTTGCAGAGGAACACGTCCAGG
>NW_010158904.1:83006-104927 GCF_000695765.1 Mesitornis unicolor | reverse complement strand
GGCCGGGAGGCTGAGGAGCGCAAGCGGCAGAAGCGGGGAGGAGGAGGAGGGCAGCGCCATGACTCATTTGCAGGCAGGTCTCTCCCCGGAGACTCTGGAGAAAGCCCGGCTGGAACTGAACGAGAACCCCGACACCTTGCACCAGGACATCCAGGAGGTGCGGGACATGGTGATCACACGGCCGGACATCGGCTTCCTCCGCACCGACGATGCCTTCATCCTGCGGTTCCTGCGGGCCAGGAAGTTTCAGCACTTCGAGGCGTTTCGCCTCCTGGCCCAGTACTTTGAATATCGCCAGCAGAATCTGGACATGTTCAAGAGCTTCAAGGCCACTGACCCGGGCATCAAGCAGGCGCTGAAGGATGGCTTCCCTGGAGGGCTGGCCAACCTGGACCACTACGGCAGGAAGATCCTCGTCCTTTTTGCAGCCAACTGGGACCAGAGCAGGTAAACGCAGAGCACCCGCTCACCTTAACTCCCTTCTTCCTCCAGGCAATGCGTGGGAAAAGCAGTGGCAGACCAGGGAGAGGATGGGTGGGCAGCAGGGACACACCCGGCTTTGCCCACGGAGGGGCTGGGCAACAGCCTGCAAAGCAGAGGGAGAAGAGAAGGAAGAAATGTGTTTTGTGGCTTAGGGCCTTTTCAACCTTCTCATCCTTTAGGGTCTGGATTTTGGGAGGGAAGCAGCAACTGCTCAGGTCTCTTCTCAACTGGCTGATGTGAGGTTTACGCCCTTCTGCCCTTAGCCGAAGTGAGCTGGCATGGCAGATGATGGTGCTTATCCCACTGACAAAGGCTGGTTGCGATCTCCGTGCTGGTGTTTCTGCTTCAGCACGCACAGAGCTGCTCAGGTGCCAGAGGAGAAAGTGGGAGATACTGCGTACAAAGCAGGAGTATCCATCGTGGCTTTTGAGCTGAAAAGTTTGACTATGCAGGAAACTGAGGCTTCAAATATGTTCCCTCAGCTAAAGAAAGCTCTTCCTGAGCCAACTGGAAATGCCAGGATGGAAGTTAGAGCAACCACTTGTTTTCCCCATTACGCTGCTCTAAGTGTGAATTCCCTGCATAATGAGATCCGAGCACACAAAGCTTTGGTAGCAAATTGAAGGAGGCTATTGCCCTCTTCAGAACAATTCCTGGTCCTTCTGGGGACTATTCTAGCTTGAAATGATTTAGCAGGCTGACCCAATAGCTGTCTCCTATCAAGATCCTTTCTTTTAGCAACCAACTTGATACTGTGTGACACTATTTGATTATTCTAAATACCTCATTGTGTGTCATGCCCAGTTTCTTCTGCAGTCTAAAACTACACTCACAAAAATTGTTTGATTTTCAGTACATGTAAATTAATGAATCTGTTAAGACTGAACTCTAAAGCCTGCTCCTGTGAGCACAGCATGGCTTCCCTAGGCTCCCAACCTGAAAGCAGGCTTCGCATCTGAAGCATGTCCTAGTGAGAAAACTTAAAATCTTGCTGGTTGCCTTCCAATGAACTCAAATCATCTTTTGTGCAGTCAGCAGGGGCTGGGCAGAGGCAGTGCTGAGTGCTCAGTGCACATATCCCAAGCTCAACTAGTTTGAAACATGAGGAGTGTTTCAGTAGCTTGCAGTGTAGATAGAAATGACAAAATCTGGGGGACTGGCATGCTTAAGCTTGCCCTTTAAGTGTGGGTGTAGCTGTCCTCTTGTAGAATGTGTCCACAGCCATTGCAGGGAGTGATCCCACAGCTCCCTGCAGCAGTTGGTGTTACAGTGAGGGATGGGTCTCTGCTGGGAGGGCCATGGCCCACCATGGCTTTTCTCCTTTCCAGACAGAGTGGCTACATCCACACTGTCAAAAGAGAGACTTTTCTGGCCCTTGCTAACTCATGAATCATGCCCAGGGATTTGGAGAAAGCTGTCTGGCACAAAACTGCCCATGACTATGCTAACAACTAGAAAGTGTGGATGAATGTACACAGAGCTGGGGGCCAGCATCCTTTCCGTGCTTTGGTTTTCTGGCAGATGGAGCCAAAGCAGCCATGTGAGGAAGCAGTGGTGAGGAGGCTAAGGACTCTCTGAGTGAACTTCATTTCCCACCTAAGGACCTTCCTTATTTCCCACATAAGGACCAGGTCAATTTTTTTTTTTAAATCCCCAAATGAAGAATTAGCAAAGAAATGGATGTTTAGGCCTTTTATTAAGTCATACGTCTGCATGAAGAAGTTCTCTTGTTAGAGGTAGTGTGGCCTACTGTATACTGTTATTACTCATGAATGAAAAACACCCCAAAGCTTTATGTGACACTTTTAAGATCATTAGTTCCTAGTCAAAAGAACACCAAGAATTTGAATTCAGAGGTAAAGTAGCATTTAAAAGATAATTGCCATGTGAAAAGAATAGGTTTATGCTTAATTTTGGATGTGCAGATAGTTAAACTACATGAGGTTTGCTGACACAACAGTAAATCTATTGTGATCTTTTTCGTGAAGTCCTATTGGTACAGTTGTTATTATTTATGCTATAAGAGCAAAGTGACTGGTGTACACCAGAGTACCTAATGGCCACGTTTGCAATTGGGTGCCTATTGCTGTTCAGCACTGCCCGTCCAGGGTCCGCCTCTCCTCTGGAGCAAGGGATTTGTTTTCAGACAGACCTCTCAGACAAAGGGGAGAGAGCTGCAGCCCAGCTGTGGGGAGTGGCTCGCTCCAAGACACATGACACGTCAGTGACAGATCTGGGAATGGAGCTGGGTCACTTTCTTTTCTAATCAACTTAGTGTTTTCCATTATCTGATGTTCAGCAACTGAGCCTGGGGGAGTACTGCATATGGAACTTGCACTGGAGCCGCTATGCAATATGTCTCAAGATTATGGCTTAAGTGACTTGAGATCTTAAAGTACGTAAACCAGTGCTCCTCTTACAGCATCACTAGGAGGATTGCTTCTTGAAGTCTGTCGTGTTAGGACCTCTTCATATGCTTTGTAAACTAAGCTAATTGAGCACAGCAAGCCTCCAAATTTATCATGTGTGTACGACTTCTTATGGCCAGCATGTAACAATTATAAACAAAAAGTTCCAATTTGTTACTCAAATGAATAGCAGACACACTATAGATGACTTATATAGCACTGGCAGCCCATGATTTACATAGTTCCAATTAGAAGGAAAAGCGTGGGATGGAGAAAATTCCTATGGTAAAACAAGCCTGTGTACTAGATGTTAAATCATGAAATGAAAGCAGGGCCTGAAAACTGTACCAGATGTCCTACCATCTGAACAACTACATCAGACATGTATTTAAAATAAACAAACAAAAAGAAGGAAGGGTGAGGGATAATGCACCGAGTAGCCCAGCAGCTTTTCAATGGGACCCTGCCTAATTCTTCACCCTGTCTCTACTATGGGGAAAGTAAAGATGGGTGACATTCCTGTCAAGGAGGCTTTATAGTGCTCGAAGACAGATCAGCTTCCCTATTAGCTTCCAGATTGTTAGTTCATAACTACTTTTGGCTTGTAGGTGTATACGTGTGTTTGAAGACTCCCTGTTTCTTAATGCGTCCAGCTGGTGAAGGGTTTTTTTGGTTAATGGTACAATTAACTTCAACTCCCCGCGGCAAGGGATGTGTTGTCATGCATGCTCTTCTATATGCTTTGTGGCACCTGTATACAAATTCTCTAGGAAAATCAGTCCATTTTGATGCTATTTATTTCAAAGCTTTCCCTGAATTAATTATTTCAGAACTTTTCCTAGAAAGTGTAATAGGAAAGTGCAGTAGAAAAGTGCAGGGATACCGAGTTTGTGTCAGTGTCACAGTGACCCAGTCAGCTTACCCCACCCTCAGTGAATACTGCACTTCTTGCCGCTAGCTCTGCTGTTGCATCAGATGATTTACAGCAAGGCAAAGACGGAGTCCTCTGCTTTGCTTTCAAAACTGTGCTTTCATGTGTAGAAGTGCTAGAAACTTTTCCTCCCATTAAATACAAATTTTAATTCTGTAGCTATTAGGAGGCTGGTCTGCTCCTCAGCTCACTATTAACCACAGGCAAGGAGTTTTTCAAGCTCTGATGGAGGCAGTGTGACAAAATAAATAGCAATGCTAACAATAATAATATATTAACAGTAACAAAATACCTAGTCAATGGAGTCAATTTTTGTTTAGAAGTAATATCTTTCAAATAATAATTATTAACTAGTGCAAATACTGTCATTTTTCATGCTGACTGATGCTGTCCTATTGTTTCCTAGCTTTCCTCCAGTTATCTGTATGTGCCTATTGTCATTTGTATTTAAACTGTGAGTGTTTTGGCTAGGGATCTTTTTGATCAATGCTAATGTGAAATTTAGGTCAGCTGAATCTTCATCTATGGCTGTAACTGATAGACATTGGTAACACAAGAGGTAATGAATGATATCAAATCTGAATCTAAAAGCTAATCTGGTAAAATATTTGAAGCAGTTTCTGGCTTTCTATGCATTTTTTAACATTGGTGGTGCTTTTTGTTTTTAGAATAAGTGCCCCCAGGGTATGATGTAGCTATTTAAGCAGAATAACTGTAAGAGAAGTTTCGATACACCATCTTTTCAGCATTCAAATCTGCACCCAGACTGACAAACCAAGGAGATCTGAGGGATCATTTCTGGGTACTCTTTTGTGTATTTTGAAGGCTCTTGTTTCACTGAAATTCTAAAAACATTAAGCCGAGACAGTAGGTTAGAAATTGGGATGATGGCTTAGAGACATGACCAGCTTTCTCTTTTAAATCACAGTGACACAAGAGCTCATTTTAAAGAAACCGTTACTTGTCCAAATGGATGCACTTAAAAAACAGACTGTGTTCCTCGCATGTTTGGGACCTTCAGGAGACACGTGACTCAAATTCCAGCAAAGAAAACTTATCATTTATCTCTTCTAGTTAACAGTTTGCATCCTGAGAGGCAGACTCATGCCACTCAGTTTTAATTATCAAAATAGCTTGAAATTTCTTGATATTGGGGGAGGGGAGGGGAGGGGAGAAGATGACAAATAGCAATACAGATAGTAGGGCAACTGTGCCAAATCAGATTATTTGTTATTCAATGAAAATGTGAATTGACTGGAACCAGAATCTGGTTAAATGGATGATATGGTGGATGCCACCTATCAAGAACATAACTTATTAAAAATGACTGATACAGCTGGATTTGACATGAGACACCTGTACCCTGCATTCTCTCTGTCTCTTTCTGTTGGCCTGGTGGAAATCCCAGTGGCCTCTGGGAGTGAAGAGGATGCATAGACCACATAACCAAGAAAAAAAAAAAAGGTAGTGAAGTACTACCAAGAGTTGATAGCAGTGTCTGTCAGACTGTTTTCCCCAGAAATCCTCGGACATACTTTAAATCTGTTCAGGTCCCATAAAAAATTTCTCAAAGAACCTTTCTGTGAAGGGGAAATTGCTGGCACCATTAAATTACAAGAGAGCGGGTTAATTGTTGGAGCTGTTCTGTTCTTGACAAATCCAGACCTCAGTGAGACATTATCCTAGAAAGCTCTGTCGCTGTCATGGTAGAAATGATAGCCACCCCGAAGCATCTGAAAGAAAGAATCGCTGTCAGTGTGGCTATTAACTTGTCAAGCCTCCTCATGCTCATTGCTTTAGAGTCAACCTGAATGAATAATTTCAAGAGGTAGCGGAGTGTGTCTGCACACCAGTCCCCACCTCATTTTAACCTGAGCTGGGACTCGCACAGAAAAGGAACGTTAAGAGTGTATTATATATGCGATAATGTTTTTCCAGCATTTGTTATTCACCGTAACAACTGGGCTAAAAAGTTATTTTAAGCTCTCAATTGAATTAAGCATGGTTCTATAAATAGAGGGCATTAAATGCATTGAAATTAACCGTGAGTTCTTGATTATCCTAGCAATTAGTAATACCTTGCTACCTATAGTACGTCCCATAAGAGTCTGTATAAACAAGTGAACACAACTGAATTTAGCCATAAATAAATAAGGATTTATTTCTGCACAGTCTTACTCCAGACTGCTACAGAACATGCCCTGCAGCAAATCGGGCCCAGCACACCCTATGTTCCTGACAGCACTGGAGCAGGCATTGTAAAACTAAGGCCAGGGCAAAATAAGTGGCTGTCCCCTAAATACACGCTGTTATTTAACACAGATTGGTAAGCATAAAACAATACCATCTTCCCCTCAGACTGAGAGGGTCTCACCATGGTGTCTTAAAATTAAAAGCTAATATGTTGATATTTTTTTCTTTAAAGGCATTTTTTCTTTCTTTTCTTCAAAGCAATCTTGGACTAAATTTATTTCACACTCACTAGCCTATCCTTTTTTCTCACTTTTGATTGATTACATTTCCGTATCTATATGGAAAGTTATTTCAGTGTGTAATTAAATTTCAGCAACACAATCCAAAGTAATTTTTTCCTCCTTTTTTTACATAGGATTTTCATTTCCCTAATATCCAGTTAAGAATGGAGCATATGTTATGGCAAAGCCTGTGCATCTGGGTGCTGATGTGAACCATAGCAGCAGTGAGGTGAAATGTTGAACAGCATGGGGTTGGAGTGGATTAAAGATGAGTCTTCCTGCAAATAATTGCTGTGTGAAAGCTTCAGTATAGTTTCTTTAATCATGTTTCATTTGCTTGGGCTCTTTAGCTGATACTTTCAGTACTTAGCTTGCCATTTGGAGCACCTAAGATCTCATCAGTCGTACTGGATTTACATTTCTGGCTTGCCTCAGCATGTGCCCAGAGTAAAAACTGCTTTAGATATTCACCAATGGATTTGTCATTCTTGTCTGGTTTTTTGTACTGTACTTAAGTAAGGTATCAAAATCAAGAGAAGACATGCATTAAAGAATGCATGCTCCAACTTCAACTAATTGCCTTGAAGGGTATCTGAAGGTGTTAGGTTTGTTGTTAGTGACATGTTCTTGTATACCTATGGTGTGGCTTTTTAGACTTAAAGGGAACTTTAGATACCTTCCTCTGGCAGAAAGTGTTCTTGCTTGATTTTAGGTAGATCTGTGTTCTTCAGGACTTGTTTTCAGTTAGAAATCTGAAAACAACCTTTTGTCTTTTTCAGTGGGTAAACACAAAATACCATAATTGTTGCTGTGGACTCTATTTCTCTCACTGAGCAAATCTGCAATAGGAGTTACGGTGATGGTGAATATGACATAGATTTGTGGAGGCCCAGCCCTGCGACCATTGGTTCTTCTCTGTAGTGGCTAAAATCCTGGTTTCATTGATGCCTGACAGTTTTCCTGTTGACTTGAATTAATTCAGAACATAAGGTATATTTGTGTTTACATGTATACGTCGTCACTTAGGTGTATATATAGAAGCATTTTATGGCCAGTCTTAGGGACCTGATTGGCCTCATAAACAAAGAATCTTTATGTCTCACTCATGCACCAAATTTCTAGCAGTCTTGTGCCACTAGGGAGCCATTAATCCAAGGGATGTGATGTCTTCTTGTACGCCCTTGGGAGGACATGAGAGATCTACATCCCATCTTCTTGGGGACCCATCTTCTTGGATGGAATGTAGGGTGCTTGCAGCAGCCTTCTGCTTCGTGGAGCTTTTTTTCTTGAGGATTGAGATCTTCTGAGTGAGGCAGCATAAATTTCAAGTGGGAATGGGGCCAATTTTAGGATTTGAGTATTTCTAATGTCTGTTTCTTGCATGAGCTCTAATAGATGATCTTCCTCAGACTGAGGCATTAGCTCCTCTCCCAATGTCTCACCTGATGCAATTTCCTTCCTAGTACAATGTTTCCCTTGGGAAGGCCTCTTACAGAGTGTATCTCCATCTAATTTCATGAACTGATGAAAAAAAATAGTATTTCTGAGACCCCCACCACCTTGTGGAGGCAACCAGGGGTTTGAAGGCAGTTGGCCATGCTCTGAGCCCAGCCCTGACCCTGAACATGATTCTGTAAGCCTCCTTTCTTCAGGCTAAGTGCATGTTTTAATCCTGATGCTGGCAGTTGTACAAAATGAATGTCATATAGGGGATTTTTAGTTCCCATGTTGATTAGGTGCCCTCCGTTGTCCATGCACCAGTGTTGTATTGGATAGATAAAGTGATCTGCAGATGCACTAGGCAAACTAAAACTTTTTCAGTGCCAGTTAAACTGTCTATAGTCTTCATGCTGCCAAACACTGACTTCGTATCTTATTATACCTAGAACCACAGGATGGTTTTGGTTGTAAGGGACCTTAAAGATCATCTAGTTCCACCCTTCCTGCCATGGGCAGGGACACCTCCCACTGGACCAGGTTGCTCAAAGGCCTGTCCAACCTGACCTTCCAGGGAGGGGACATCCACAACTTCCCTGGGCATCCTGTGTCAGTGTCTCACCACCCTCACAGCAAAGAATTACTTCCTAATGTCTAACCTAAATCTACCCCCTTCCAGTTTGAAACCATTACCCCTTGTCCTGTCACTACGTGCCCTTGTGAAATGTCCCTCCTCATCTTTCCTGTAGGCTCCGTTCTGGTACTGGAAGGCTGCTATAATGTCTCCCCTTAGCCTTCTCATGCACAAACTCTTTTGGGAAAGAACCGATGAATGATTTCATTTTTTCCTTAGGTCTCTCTTTGCACTGAGGCGCTGGATGTGCTTGCTGGTTTGCTTATTCTGAGAGGGAGAGCATCAGCCATGTCATGCCTGAGGTGCTGGCTCGGCCACACCAGCCCCTGTTACCCTGGGCAGGTTTGCTCAGGGCAAGGAGTGTGCTCCAGGTCTGCTTCACTATGCCTACTGCAAAAATGAGGTCCTGGCCTAACATCACGATCAGATTGCACTAACAATTCGATTAGGTGCCCCAATCCAGATTTTGAACATTTTCCTTCAAAATTGGTTTTAAGACATGTCCTTTTTTTCCAAAAAAATTCTATTAACAGATTCTTTTTTTTTCTGCCAAAAAGAAAGGGAGAATTTTAGCATTTTTAGAATTTCCATAGGGAAATTACAGAAAAGAATTTTTCTTGTGCTGTTTCCTCTCCCAGTTGAAAAAACCTGAACAAAAAGGAGGGAACATGCCAAACTTCCTGTAAACCTTAGATCTCAGAAAAGTAAAGCCTTAGAAAAAAGTTAAATCTCAGAAGTGAAAAGGAGAGGAATGAATATGAAAATGTTTACGCTAGTCAACCAAACAAAAGTCAAAACAAAATAAGGGTCTCCAAAATGAAGAGAAGAATCATGTAAAACAATGCTTTCCCTGATGTTTTCTGGAGAAAACACACTTTCCCTTGTTCACTTGTGTTAGACTGATGAGAGTCCTTTTCTAGTCCCTTTCCTAGGAATGCGTATTTGGGAATTTCGCTGAGTTTTAGTTGGTTAAAAAAAAAAAAAGATGGAAAGATATGAGGAGTCAGCTGGAGCAGATTAATTTCATTTGTGTTATTTCCTTTTGCAGATACTTTCAAAATATAGTTGTGTACACAATGGAACGGCGTGCTCATTGTATTACAGCAAGTAGAATTCAGTATAATTTAATGTAATTTCTAAAGAGCCACACATTGCTACATATGCAGTATGGTGAAGATTTCTCTGGGGACTTATAATTTTGAGAACTTCTATGTTTGATGCCATCATGGGAGACTTTTAAAGGGCCTTATTAAAAAATGTCTGCACATACACTGAAGATTTAACTCCTTTTGTTCCTGGAATATTTGCTTATCTGATATTTTTCTGGTTTAGCTTTCTAATGCCACGTCTGGTAATGTGGTGCAGACTAACAAATTTACATCTATTTCAGTAACTATTTATCTTACTTTAAAAAAAAGTAGATATAAAACATAGCCTGGTGACAAAAAATCCAAAAAACTTAACTACTTTAATACATCTTAGAAAACCACAGATTATTCAGATATTTCACTTAAAAAAAAAAACAACCAATAAGCTGTATAAGGTTGAGTAATAACTCTCTTATATGGCATCTAAAGATGACATTGCTGTATATATTTAAGCTATTCAGCTGCTATATTAAGTGCTTTAGCTTCAAAAAGGAAAGATTATACTTAACAGGGCTTGGCAATACAGAATTATGTCTTCTTTTACAAGATCATCAATCTAAGAAAAGATTATGTGCATATATGTAAAACACGTAATTACACATTGTAGGTGGCATCTTTGTAAACCCATATTTAAAGTAGAAAATTCTAGGACTGATGAATACCATTTTCCAGACTTACTCCTGAAAGGAGTAATTTTGGTGTACAAAGTACTCAGTACTCAGAAGGCAGTTAAGTAACTCTTAGAAGGTTGCTTTTGCTCCTAGCTAGAAATGCCTCAAAGCCCTAATGTGTGTTACTTTCTGCTTTCAGGATACTTGAATAATCAGCCTTCTGCAATACCCTTTGTAGATTTAAAAGAAAACATTACCCAGAGAGAGGGACACAGGGAGCATATGGAAATCCTTTTTTTAGCTGATAATTTTATAGAAGCTGTTATTTCAATCTCTTGGGAAAATATAGGAGGAAACTTTGGGTCTAGGCTTCTGGTGTTAGACTCAGATTTTGGTATCATTATGATTTTAGAAAAACACAATTTGCATAGATAAGTTTGTACAGACAATTAATAAAATGCCTAGATCTTAAAGCAGATTAGGAGTCTACAGAAAAGTTCACATTTGCTTTTGGTGTGTTACATTCTTGTAGTTTGTTCTGATTGGCTGATGGTCTAGAGGTACATAATCCTGCTCCAGAGGGTGAGTTCAACTAACTGAGCTTTTGAGACTCCCAGCTTTACATACCCATGACTTCTGAGGATACACTTGTACTCCTTTAATTTAAACTTTTGACAAGCAGTACAAAGGAAGAACGCTCAGAACTTTTCCATGTCTGTGGTCATTGCTCCTTTCCTAACCCAGTCTCCCCTTAATGTTTGCAGGTACACACTGGTGGATATTTTGCGCGCCATACTTCTTTCTTTAGAAGCCATGATAGAAGACCCAGAGCTTCAAGTGAATGGATTTGTTTTGATTATAGACTGGAGCAACTTCACCTTCAAGCAGGCCTCCAAGCTCACACCAAGCATGCTTAGATTAGCCATAGAGGGCCTTCAGGTAACATTATTTATTTCTTTCTTTTCCTAATTCTCCTTCATTTTTCAGTTCATTACAAATCTAGGTGGCAAAAAACCCCGAGCAAAACAAAAATCCAAGAACTTCTGAGTAGCAAGGCTATTAACACCCTAAGGTATGGGTGAACAGGCTAAGCTACAGTGGCACAAGCTAACGTGTGAGCTTGGTCAGCAAACTGCAGTAGCTCATGGTGTGTAGACTCCTTCTTGCCATAAATAAGAGATAACTTTTCTGTCTTTATTCCAAAGTGGCCAGCTTCCTGTGAATTCAGACCGTAGTTTCTACAGCAGCGAGTTAGAAGTAATCACTTCATCTTGTCATTTTGCGCAGGGCTAATGAAATATGGGTTGCTGCTGTCACGCCAGGTTGGTTTTTTTTTCATTGATTCCACTGGAGACAGGCTCTACATCAATTGTCCTGAAAGGTGCGGGGCACTGCGATTAGACAGTTAGCTGGGACTATTTACTTACTCAAAGCTCAGCATGTGCTTGGCTCTTTTCCTAGGTCAGGATTAATTTGCGCAGCAGCTTCTGGGACTGAGTGCACAGTGATTTAAATTTCTTTCTGCTCATTGCAAATGCACTTTACATGGCACAGGCACAGTGGTGGAAAGGATACTACATAACTCTTGGCTGTCTCCTATGTTCTTTAATGCTTATTAAAATGAAAAACTAGAATCTGTAAAGTAGTTGTTTGCTGTGCGAGCTTGAGTTGCTGTATTAAAAATACCAGTAATTCACTCCTGTGGCAGTGTGCCTTCATTTTACAAGGACATATATTCCTTTTCTGTGATGTTTTTATAATTTATACATTTTTATTACTCATGAAACAAAATAACAGCCTTATCTTTGAACTTTCTTCACTTTGATATTGCTATTTTTGAAGAAACTTGTATAGCAGTAGTATAGAGTTTTGATCTAAATCTTGAAATGGCTTAACTAGTATTCAGCCTGCTGTTCCACACAGAAGGGTTAGTAACAGTCGTGAGACAAAGATCTCAATTATCATTTTGTTGTGTTTCCTTATGCAACGGTGTAATTCCATGGTCTTGAGAACTACATCAGAAGGCAGCAGAAAGATGCTGTGTTGCATTTTCTTTTATCGCTTTCAAAGGTTTTTTTTGTGTGCTGTTTTTCCAAGTTAGCCATTGTTTCCTTGTTTAGAACAGGAATAAATACTTTAGTAGTCTTTGTTTTTAAATGGTGGTGTTTCTTCTTGGACATTAATTAGAGACGGTTATGTGGAGGAGAGCTGCAGTGGATAATTGCACCTGAAAATATGATGGATGACCTACCAAACTTCAGGTGGGCTCTGAGACTCTGTGTTCTCCTGCAATTAGTTGGTTCATTACTGAGTTGAGGTGAAGTCCGTTGGCCTGACTTACTCATGCCCCCAGCTTTGTACATTCAAATATCCTGAGTCTGATGGTGACTGGCACACAGGACATCATTTTGTGCCCACTGTTTTCAGTTGTGTTGACACTAGAGGTGTAAAACTGGGCATGAAATGCTCTAGAAAAGGGAATAAGGCACTCAAATGGTAAAAGTGAAATAAAACTGTAGTGAAGCTCAAGGAATCTGTCCTAATCTGTGACAGGTATTGTTATCTGTAAGAAGCAACTTTTACAAGATCATTTACTACAAGTCTTTTGAAAAAATCCATTATTTGGGCTCATGTAATGCAGTGTTTAATTTTCTGTGGAGAACCACCGAGGGAATGAGGGCTAACGTTCTTATACTAGTAAAATTGACTGACTCTTTAGTGATATTTTCCCAGTAAGTATACTACTTGGGGAGTTGTTTACGTTTAATTTCTTTTTTTTTTTCCTTTCTTTTTCTTTTACTTAGATATTAGGAAGGAAATAAGAGGAAAGCATGCTGGAAAGGTGGTATAGAGAGACCCTGGGCAAGGCACACATTTATTTGCGCCTTCTTACAAGATTTCATGCCTTAAATGTTACATTCCCTTACCCTCAACTGCCTTTTATTTGGACAAAAATATGCAGCAGAAACATCATTCTGAATGTTGTCAAAGTAAAAAGTGCTTAGTCAGGTGGTATGAAAAAGAACAAGAACAACTCACACACACTGTTTATTTATGATCTTTGTGAATACTCTCTGTTTAATCAGAGAAATGAAATTTACTTTGGCTTATAAGATTTAATAGGGCTCAAGATGCTGAACTTTACCATTTGGGGAATTTAAATATTTGTTACTTGGGTGGAAAGGGACAGGGAAAGTGGGATTAGTGACCACTGAATTTGTTGTTAACCAAATCCCTTTGCCTCCTGAATGAAATCTACTGCATTTGCATTATATTTGCTTACTTTCCATAGTGAGAAGAATATGCAATATGGTGCATACCAAAGAGATATGATTGCAGGCTGTGGTACTCTGGGCTCTTCACAACTGCTTATTTTTTAAGAAATTTCTTTTGAAAGTAAGATAAGTAAATACATGCAGTTTTCTTCTGAAGACGAGTTCTGCTATACACTTTGTCTGCATATATATATATATGTTAAATGGGAGTATGAAAAGACTCATAGCCCTACCTGACTTGTATACATTAGAAAATCCTCCTTGGTAGTTGTTTTTGGGAAAAGAGCCTTTTGGCCATGGGATTTTTAATGTTAAAGGACAGTAATTATCAGTAGACCAATACGAATTTTCAGCATATCCATCCCAACAGTGCTGCAATAACCAATTTGTGCAGTGTAGGTCAGTGTTGATTTTTTCCTCAAATTTTTTACTTGCTAGCCAAGAAGCAAAAACCTCCTGTGGAGGTTGGAGCTCTTGGCTGGGACTCTTGATGCTCCAGTCCTAGAACATACACTGGCCTTGTGCTTTTGGAAAAAGGGAGCACTACTCTTCCCTGTGGATGCTGGTGGCTATAGCGTTTATGTGGCTCCTGGTCAGTGAGAAGGAAGATTTGCACCTAGAGGCCCTACACCTTCCATAGTAAAGAATAAGAACATAAGCAAATGCAACATGTAATACTCTTATTTTCTGAGAAGGGTCTGTCTGGATTAGGTGCTTACAAGTAGTTAAGAGCTCAGACCTGTGAAACCTGAGCAGAAGGAAAACTTTCTTCGAGAGGTGAGTCTGAAACCCATGTTCTGACTTTAGCATTTTGTATTGACTCTCCTCAGAGTATTCAATGCATGGGTGTTTGTGAATCCCAGTCTTTAGGGGCCCACTTTTCCCCATTCATTGGTTTCTGTAGCCAAGCACTGATTTTGGGCTTGCGAAGGAACTCATGTTAGTCAGCACCTGAGTTCCTGGAAGCAGGGAGTGTTACAGCATTGTGGGCTGCAACACTTGAGTGCCTTGAATAAGTCCCTTTCAAAAACTTCGAAAAAATTTACAAAATTTTGCCTCTTTCACCAGCAAGAGTTTACAGTCTGCATGCTTCAGCTACTTTTCCTGTAGAAAGGAGAACTCTTGAGAGCTCAGAAGAAAACCAGTCCTAACTTTCCATAGACAGTGATGAACTCTAAGCTCTTGTTATGGTCTGATAAATAGCTCTATGAAAAAATCATCTCAATACATAATGTTGGTCAAAAAAGCAGATCAAATGTTAGGAATTGTAGGAGAAGGAATGGAGAGCAGGGAACATGGTGAAGCCAGAGCTAAAATCTGTGCCACCACTTCCATCTTGAATGTTGTGGATGCCTTTGCTTTTCTATCTTAGAAAGACTACTGTAGGACTGGAGAAGGGCAAAAAAACCCAAAAGGTATGGGTTGGCTTCTGTATAAGGAACAACTAAGTTGGCTGGAATTCTTCTGGATGAAGTAAGAAAAACTGTGGAGGGAAACTACAGGTATCTACAAAACCATAGACTCACAGGATAATTAATATTGGAGGAGAACTCAGGAGATCAAGTCCAACCTCCTGCTTAAAGCAAGGTCCTTTATGAAGTCAGACCAGGATATAAACAAGGTCATGGTTGACTGGAGATAGTGGACAAGCAGCATATGTACTTTGTTACCTCCATTTTCAGAAATGGGTATCATCAGATGATACTGGCTATTTATATGACACAGTGATGCTTTGTACCATATCAACATAACCTGTGGAACGCCTTGCTGTGGGAAATTCAGAGTGCTAAAAGTTTATTTGTGTTCAGGGAAAATGGATACATTTGTGGAAGACATGACCTGAGGATTACTAAATACATAAAAATCACATCAGAGTTCAGAATTCCTCAGGCTGCACATAGTTGGACATGAGATGAATGCTGAGTAGAACTATCATATATGCTGTTCGCATTGTATCTACTTCAGGCTCTCATTTTTGGCCTCTGTTAAGAACAAGATAAGGGATGAGATGGACTTTTGGTGGGACATGATTAAGTCAAGTGTATAATCCACTCTCCTTCTCCCATTGTTAATAACTTTTGTTTCATTTTACTGCTCCTGGCACTCCTGTGGCCCCTTCTGCCTGAACACTGAGCTGAGAACTCTTGGGCAGAAGGAAGGAGAAGGTTCTGGGTGTGATTCTTCTCTCTGTGATAGTCCTTTTACAGCTACCTATATGGGCTTTTTGTTAAGTATCAAGAGAGCATTGTTTTCACAAAGCAGGTAAAAACAGTGTCAAAGACCAAAAATTCAATTGGAAAACTATATTGAAAGTTAGGTTTTATTATTAACTCCGACAGACAGCTTTGGATGTAATTATAAGTGAGCTTTGCAAAATGGAAAGTTGTGGGTATGCATAAAACACTTTAACTGATTAACTAATATGTAGGATTCTAAAACCTGGAACACTAAATCCTTCTTAAATACTTGATTTCTATTTAGCTCATAATAGTAGTTGCATACATGACAGATTTGTTTTGCATGTTGTCACTCAGGCAGGCTGTACCTCCAAATGCTTTGCAAAACTGTGTAGTTACTGGTGGCTGAATATTAATGCTTTTCTTCTAGGTAAAAAGCTGGGGAAATAGAGATAATATGCATTTAAACTGGGAGCTGAGCATATGTGGGCAGTCAGCGTTGTTGCAGAAGACAGAAGACTCTTGCTTTTGGGTTGAGGATATTTACAGGAAGAGAGAGCAATAGTGTTGTGCAGGACAAGGCAGGTCTTTCAACTGTGACTTTTTTGTAACAAAGGAAGGCTTCATAAGTGAAAACAAACTCATTACTGTGAACATGAAACCAAAACAGAAAGAACATGAAGACAGCATGCTTGCAGCTACTATTGCTATCCAAAATCTCTTTCAAACAGCTACTCTTGTGAGTTGTCAGGACAATATCCCCAGTCAGATCTGCTGCAGCAGCGTGAGGTGGAAGTAACAGAGACCAGAGCATGTATAGGCTGGTGATGAAAGGGCTTACTGCTCCCATCTTGTTTAAGCATGAACTTCATCAGTATCTTTCAGGGAATCTTATCTGAACATCCTGGTTGCTTCACTTTTCTATTTAGATATCCACAGATAGTGCTTAAATTTAACCACTTAGTTCTGGACTGCATGTATACAACCAGCAGGTTGCAGTGTCAAGAGTCAGGAACTCCCTAAGTCAGGAACTTCCAGAACTAAAGATGCCTCTAAAAACAGTATTTTGTCTTCATATAATTACATGGTCACATGCTCTGTGCAGTGCATGCAACTGTTAATAATGAGCTTAAGGAACTCAGTAATGAGTATCAGTGAGTAGCAGACCACAAAAAAGAGCTTTAAATGTCTTTGCATCCAAACTTCAAACTATAAAAAACAGTAATGCAGCTCTGAAGTTTGCCGCCGGTTTTTGAGAATAGGGTCCTGACACTTCATATAGTGTTTCTGAGCATATAAAGAAGTAGCAGGCTCAAGCTTTTAATGGGAATATCTTCTGCTTTCAGGAGGGCTAGTAAATCATGTAGCTGCTTTCATTCAGTTTTTTTATCAAAGAATTAAGCTGTTTGTAAATGCCAGAGTCCCCTGAGCCCAGGACCAGCCCAGAGAATGCAAGAATGTCTAAACAGCACAGTTCTGCACCAGTTTAACTCATGTTCTCTAGCAGCAGCAGAATGAGGCATTTTTCTTAAGAGCTTGTTATTTTACAAGGGTTTGCATATATTTGATCTTCTCTCCTTGTAAAAAGGCCATCAAAAAGGCTTACCAGTAATTTATTGTGGAAACAGGATGGATTGGAAGTGATTGTTAATTATAGCTCCTCATCCACTGTCTGCATGGGCTTAACCTGCCAGGTGAGGACAGACTTGATGGCCAGAGCTTGAGTTCAGTTACTTACAGGCACGTCTGTGTAGACAAAGCCATTATTCAGTGTGGTCCCAGCTGTTAACGTGTTATCTGAAGACAGAATAATTAATTTCCTTGCCAGATTCTTTTATGATGCTCGTCAATAAAATATTGTTGAATGCCTTTCAAATGGTAATTTATTTATTCTCACAAACACATTTTTAAGATGAAGGGATACTATTATCTTTTCTATTTTTTTTCCAGCTGAGAGTTATTCCACTGAAAGATTACTGTTAAAAGTGTCTGCTAATTTGGAGTGCCCACTGTGATTGGCCATAGTCTGATTTTCAGTCACCCTTATATGTTCAGAGTCCAGCTGCCATCTATTCTTTATCAAAAGTATTCAAGACTTTTAAGGTCTTGATCCTGAACTCCTAAGCTAGGAGTCTGAATTCTAGGATGGCCTAAACTTAGAGCTCTTCATTAGATGCTCTTTGAATGCATGTAACACTGTGTGAGCTGCTGCCTCTTTGAAGCAAGTGGTAAGAAGCAGTAAAGTGAATCCCCTTTCACCTCCAGAAACTCTGATGTGTGGCTTCTTACTGAAAACTCCAAGGGTGCTTAATCGAGTTAAATATCCCCCATGCAAACACTGCCACTGGAGCTAGTGGAGTAACTGCCTGCAGTAGGTTGTCATCCTCTGTGTGAACCTGCGTGAGAAAGAGAGCGGGCACTTTGCCAGTGTTTTGCAGACATTAGCTGTAAGCAAGGCGTGATTAGTTGAGGGCATCTTGGCTTTCATTCAGGCACAGACTCTGCTGCCCATTCCTCCTGCCCTTTTCCCTCCAAGCAGCCTTTGCCCTTGTTCTACCACTTCCTCATCCCACCACTGCTGACATTGCCTTACTTTGTACTAGTCTTCACTGATGGGGATTTTTTTTCTTGTCTCAGTGTCCTGATGTCATGCTCCAAAACCTTAGTCACCATGAGTGATTGCATGGCGTGTTAAGTTTATCTTAGACTCCTTAGGACATCTCAGCTTTCTGTGGTCTCACTGTCCAAATACTTCAAACTTTCCCTTAACCAGTGTTCCCATTGCTTTTTGTACCACTCTGGAAAGCAGCACTAGAGAGTGAGTCCTGATCTGTTCATGTATCAGGCGAGTCTTTTAGCCACCAGGGTGTTAAGGAAACAGTCCTGGTAGTCTACTCAGTTGTGTATACAACTCATGGGGCTGGGCAGGAGATGCTGAATGCTTCTTGGGATGTACTGAAATGACATGGCATGATCTGGAAAAAAGCGTTTTTTGTACCTGAAGTTTTCTTTTACTTCAACAAAGTAGCCATAGTTAGTGTAGAAGCCAATGAACATTCTCATAGTTGACATTTTTCCATCAGTTCTGTCAACAGAGAAAAACATTCAATTAAAATTTTTGCAGCTTGAGAGAAAGAAAATAGAAGATTCTTCTTGTACATGCAGACTGCCTCTTTCATGAGCTTTTGCTAAATGCTAACCACTTTTCTGTTTTATTTTTTTTAATCAGGAAACTAAATCTATCTGTATTAAATAAAGAGAGTGACTAAGTTGCCCTGATTAAGCTGAAAAACTAATATTATGCTGAGGTGAGTGGCACCAGTATAAGAAAAGAAGGGCTTATAGCACAGACTCAGTGTAAGGAATTAACTCTTGGCACCATGATTGACTTTCTGTTCTCTCTGGTAGGCCACAGTTCAACAACTATATGGTTATGACCATTCTGCAGATCCAAAATACGTAATTATTTTTGGAAGTGATTTTTCTCAGTCAAGGTCTAGATATTTCTCTTTGCTTCAGTATCTTAAGGCCATGAAGTGGATACTGCCTGCTAAGGCAGATTATCTCATGCACTATATTTTCTAGTACTTCACACAGTTTAATTTAAAGTCTTGAAGGCAAGTCTGGCACATTCTTTGGAAACCTTGTATGACTTCTTGCTCTTTAGATTTCCTCTTGGCATTAATCCTAATTTTTCTATTTCAAAATGTCACCTCCTACAAAACCGTTTGCTGTTTCACCACATGGTGTGGGTCCAAAGCAGGAATTCGTGTGTGACTCTCAGTAACTCAAGGAAAGGAGTTGTTTGATGGAGTATCTATCTGCAACAGCAGTGATTCAAAATCAGGACCTGGAGATGTTCTTCCTGTCTTGTTTGCCACTGGATATGGTAAGATGTGAGAATCAGTGGGATCCTCTTTATTTGGGGAGCTTAAATTTACTTTTTAAAAAATATTCTCCAAGTTGCTTGTGTTATCAATCCACTTTATATACACATCTTTCAGGTTTACCTCAGAGAAATATGCTGGATCATTTTTGAAATAATTTTTGAAAATCAGTCTAACCTTTATTTTCTGTGATACTCATAAATCCTCTGTGATTTTATCAGGCTGTGCACAGTTGGCTTTATGTTATCGTTTTCCGTACATACTACCTTTGCACATAGTCCCTGTGATATCAGCTCAGCCTTCAGTGCCTCAGAACAATACAGTGTAATTTTGTTTATATTCCTTAGCAAGTGTTCACCTCCTATGACAACTATTTTTATTAATCCAATTTGACTTTGGTTATAAGTGATTGGCTTGCAGGAAAAGCACTGCTGTAGTATTTCACTAAAGTTGAAAAATAAATGTGGGAAGTTTCTCTAGGGCAAAGCACCATAAAAATGTGAAATTATATAGCTAGTGATGATTTCACTCATCTCATGTTTCATAATCATAAAAAATTAAGACAATTAAATTCTCTTATGTTTTAATAAGCATAACTATGTTTAAATAAGTGCCACTACTGATTTAAAGTAGTTCAGAATCTGATAGTTTAAACTTATAACACAAAAGAAAATTGCATTTCTTAAGGAAAAAATAAGTACAAACTCTTTCTAAAAATCATACTCCAACTTGGATAATACATGTTTTTCAAAAAAACCCACTCCAGAACCAGGTTTTTTCCAGTCAATTCCTGCATATTTTTTTAAGATGAGAATAAGTTCTTAAAAAAACCACTTCCGACTACTTCTTAGGTGGAATGGGAAAATAGCGCTTGTAAACTTTTCCAGTGTCTTCTGTAATAAAAAGAATTGAGCGCTAATGTTTTGTCTATACATAATGAATATGTAAACATGGATACGGGCTGAAATCTGAGGTGGCTGTACACAATGGCACTGGAAAATGCAATCTTTAATCACTGATTAAAGATTGTATTTTCAAATGTATTTTTTAATTTCTTGCTCTTTTAAGTTATTAAGCATAAGTTATATTCTTAAGAATATGTTTGATTTGGTAGAATAATTTTGGGGAGGGCTTTCTGTCTGAGAAGAACTGGATTTCAACCCTTTGCACTTGCCCTATTGAAAACATTTTCTGGAAGGTGAAGGTTCTGCTGTGATTCAGGAGAGTGCCTCCCTAAAGGTATGTTTAAACTCTAGTTGCCGTTAATTCTTACCTGATAGTACACTGAATGTGCCTTATTACCCACAAATCTTCTGAGTTTGTTGAGAGGTGCCTTCATCCTGCACTAAGCTATTTGGCTGAAAGTATCATCTAGAGCACTGCATGTTCTGGCTGAAAGCCACCATGCTAAGAATGAAGGATCCAGGATAAAGTACTGGTAGTCCTCCAGTGTTTTCGCAAAGTCTTTGCAAGGTACAGCCAGTCTTCCAAGGTCTGCAATGGCTCCTTCAGACCTTCATACAAAAAAACCCCTATAGACACTCCAGACACCAGTGACTGCATGCAGAAACCGTGGATACATTCAGTATTTCAACTGCAGTAGTTAAAAATCCAGCCTTTGTAGTAGGGATTTTCAACCTGCAACAGAGTCTACGATGAAAACGTAGCTTCATTTTGTGAGGAATATGGAAAAGATTTTGAAAGGGTAGTGCTTAACAGGGGAGAAAAGAGGGCAGAAGGGATGTTAGGAGAAGACAGGATAGTTATGAAATGGTAGGGCAAGGTATAGCACAGTGTGGAGACTGAAAAGCTGTCCTTCAGATTAGATCTTGAATTGCTTCAAAGTGGTTGATTCCATTTCCTATTTTATGGCTGTTTCCAGTCACATTCAGTAAAATGTCATTTCTAAAACAAATTTTTAAAAGCTATACTGCCGTATCATTACAAAATACAGATTAACATTTTTTAAGTCATAGCTGACAAACACTTGTGATAATTAGTGTATATCGTACCACCATATATTATCTGTCCCTGCTAGTTTTAGTTGGTAAGCACACCACCATTACGTAGTGACATGGACAAACCAAATATGCCTTGCAACTCTGTTCCTCCCCGAATCCTTCCATTTTCCAGAAGAATTATGTGGGTTAGATACATACGTCCAGCAACATACTTCAATTATGAGGGGATACAGTTAAATAGTTATGAATGATGAGGGATTATATATCAGTGATAAACTGGCTGAGCCCCTTAACCACTTACTTTCCCATCCTTTATCTCTGGGGGTTGTACAGATGCAAGCAAGGTTTGACATATGTTTTGGGCATTCGCTGAGCTCCATTGGGTCATGCTTTTGAAAGCTTTTTGTTAGGAATATTGAGCAATTGGTTTTCACTGGAAAACCTGAGGGCATCTTCATACTATTGCTATCAGTATGAGATCCAATTCTGTTCTCC
>NW_010158904.1:79685-82975 GCF_000695765.1 Mesitornis unicolor | reverse complement strand
AGCAGGAGTGCAATTTAATGAGATCAGTGAAAGGAATATGACCACTCTATTTATGGAACACTAATTGATCAGGGTAACCATGGTAGGAGGAAGCTTCAGAGAAAATCAATGTAGTATCAAATGAAAGTAGCACTCAAGCCTTTAAAGAGAGCTGCATGGAAGCCAATTAAGAATGAATCCATTTGACGATCCATGGGAACACCTTGGATCATGTGTGTTCTTATGTTAAGTTGTAGGAATGAAATCACACTGAGCAGCATCTTACTTGCAAGGTGAGCCTTACTATATATTTTCTTCTTCCTCCTGTTGATATTCTGTCCCATTAAATCTTGATGAATTGTTTTACTTTTATATGGCGACTGTGAACATCTTCTTTCAAGGGCTCCCCTTTGACAACCTTTTTTGTAATGAGGTTTGATGTCCCTCCCTGAGGATGGCAGCCACACTGTGTAGCAGAACTGCTCAGTCTCTTGGCTGTCTGTCCAGGACTCAGGCACAGTCCCAGGTCTCAGGGCCTTCACTTAAATGCAGGGGGAAGGTGAACCATCTACTTACATTCTCATCCCTGTCATCCGAATACTTGTAATCATGGTAAATACTCAAATCATGGCTATTTGTGCTCATTGCTATTGTTTCTTAAAGCTGTGCAACAGATCTTTACTTCCTCCTCTAATTGCGTTGTTATCTTGTGATATCTGCTAAAGTCCTGAACAACCCTCCATGCTCCATCCCCAAGAATTTTAGTTTTGTGGCAAGTACTCTCCTTTACTGGGTGTATTTCCATACCATAGGGCTGACTGACTTTTGGTACACTGCTTTTGCATTGCTGTAGGAGGATGGAGCAAGCAACGAACTACCATAAAGGCATTTTAGCAGTAGCTTAACTCAGAAAGTGCCAATAGGGGAACACATGTATGCTTTGGTGACTTTAGATACGCTGTTTGTTCTTGTGCTTGTACATAGACAAAACTTTTACCTAAAGATGGCACACGCAATGAGGGGGAGAATCACTACTTGTACCCTACATGCAAAGCTGTCCAAGCTAGTAATGTGTGTCTGCTTTCCTTCAATGCTTGAATGTGCTTGCAATTAAATGGAGGAAAACCTTGCTTCATTTTACAGCACGTGGGATACAGTGCTTAGGTCCATTTTCTGAGGAAGAATGCATTTTTTTTTCCAGTAGGATAATCAAAGGCGTGAAGTAGCTGCATGAATAATTCTGTTTTTCTACTGCTGAATGAGAAAGGAGTAAATAATCTTTACCTTCCATGAACAGTTAATGTCTGTGGGTTAAATTTATATAACACCAATAGTTAAGCATATTAATGGTGCTACATTTTCTGTCCATTCGGTTTTAAGCATATGTAATGGCCTGGAGTTGTGGCTTAATTAGCTAGATGAATAATGTCGGAAATATTGTCAATTATCAATATGGTGTTCATCTTTCTTTAAGCCCTAACTGGGAATCCAGTTCCCAATGACATCAGCAGTTGCCGTGGTGAACTTTCATAAGCTAGTCTTTAATCTTTCATTAAATCACAGACTATGAAAGCAGACATGAGGTCTCAGATTAAAAAAAAAACCTATGCATTTGCATCACTGATGTCTTCTCTGAAAAAAAAAAAGCATGCCTCTGGGTTTGGAAAAAAAGATAATTTGCTGCATTGGTGAGCACACTCTCTCAGCCACATACGTTATCTAAACAACACCATGAAATAAGAATTTGCAGGATGTAAACAGAAGTGAGATGTGTGGGGCTTGAGAGAGGTCAAATCAAATACAACACTAAGGCCTGAATATGATGAGTGGCTTGTCTCTGTTATACACAGTGTTTGAGAATGGAGGTAAGAGTGCCAAGTTTAGCAGCTCTTCTTCCGGCTACATTGGTCTTAACAGGTGGACATTTTCCAAAGAACAGGTTGTGGTTTTAAGTTATTGTATAGGAGGGGACTGGAAAAGAGACATTTCTGTGTGGAGAAGAGAGGTCACCATGTGAACTACTAGTACAAATATGATGTTCGAACTCACACTTGTGGAGGTGGGTGCTCAGGCTGATGCATGGGGAGAAGAGGAAGGGACAGAGGGCAGTGTGCTTTGGGGGCCATGTGAAGCAGGGTGGGTTAGGAGGGTCTTTTGAGAAAGAACTCAGAGGTGGGAGGGCAAATGGAAACTGTTGTCACTGACAAACCCCTGACTGATGCGCTGAGCTGAGATTGGAAGAGTGGAAGTATCTGTGTCCCTATTAAGGGATGTAAAGATGCTATCTAAAACTTTCATTGTAGAACAACACCTCAAAATAGCAGTTTGGATCAATGTGTAACTGTCTTATTCTGTGCTATTTGGTCTACTAAGAGAAAATAATTTTTCCCCACAAACTTTAACATCGTTATGTCATTACAGCATTATGGCTCCATAAGTACCGTCACTGTATCTGTTATTGGTACAGGTAATCTCAGCAGTTTGTTTCTGCCTGGGTCTACCTAGGCCTTCTGTTTTGGTCTACCAATGCAAAGCTCTGTCCCCTTTTTCCTTGTCCTCAGTCAGTCCTGGCTTCTGACTGGGACCAGATTTTGAAACAGTTCTTCCCTGTTCATGTTCACTCTGTGATGTGGCTATTTTTTTTGAAAAGAAGTCCAATTGCGATTTCATGTTTGTTTTCCTACACTAGAAATGGAAAAGCCTTAATTTTACTCTTTGGAAACGGAGGAGATTTTAAAGAGGCAGTAAGGAACAGAGCTACAACTTCTGTGTTTTATTTTTCAAATATATTAATTGAAAAAAGCAGAAAGTGGAAAACAAGAATCTGGAGGATTTGAGGGGTTTTTTACACATTTTAAAGTTGAGATTGTTTTCCTTTAAAGTGACAAAGTATTGCTCACAAAACTTTTATGCTTTCCCTGAGGCTTTTCCTTCCTTGAAAGGTTTGTGACAATTTTAACTTAGTCAAAAGTAGTACATTAAGCTGCAATTTATATTGCCAAGCATTATTTCCCAAGGCCTTGACTTCTCACATGTACGAGTACACTGATGAAACTGCAAAACAGGATTATCTTTGCCCAGGATGCAAAAGGAGAATTCTGTCAGAGCACTCTCTTGTGTTTTCCTACTAGCACCATGTTCAGACTTACGTCCTTGAAAAATACCATTTGCATGGATGACAGACTGTCACAGGGTTGGGACATAGGGTATTGCTGTGAGATGAGAGCCTCTTGGCATTCTTCTGAGTCATTGGCACCATCTGTCCCTCTTCCTGAGGTAAGGCCGGATGGAGCCCTGGCATGCCATTTGGC
>NW_010158904.1:74934-79654 GCF_000695765.1 Mesitornis unicolor | reverse complement strand
TGGGATTCCTGAGCCTGCATCAGTTGTGGGCTGATGAGGAGGCTAGTTTAGCATAACTTGTTTTGTTCCATGTTCTGCAGCAAACCCCAGGCATAATCTGCTTTGATTCATGTACTGTATTGCAGGAGATGTGTCTTTCTGCAAAGCAGATGGTTTCAAAATGATTGTTTTTGCTGTTGATGCATCATATAGGGCTAGTTGTTGCTTGCTTCTCACTCCTCCTTGTTCAGAAGTTTGATTTAATTTGAACACACAGTAAAACCTGAGAGGTAGATTATCAGAATCCATTAGGATTCACATAGACTGCAATTCTGGTCACCCAGATAGTATTAGCCTCGTTTTCTTCTCTGCTTTCACTGGTGGAAGTCATGTTCTTGTGCTTTTTCTCCTGGGTTTGAGCTTTTTGACACAGAGTGAAATTCACAGCCCTGGACTCATCAAACTCAAATTGAACAAAAAACCCAACCCTTAAATTGAATTATTTTTAAGCAACAAAAAGTGTGGCAGTAGACTAGTAGAGGAAAAGGGTTCGGTCCCCCACAGCGTATATAGGAAGACATGGTAAGTGTTGCTCTTGCAGTGGGAGTGTTGTGCTTTAACCACAGCTGGCAACTAGGCACCACATAGCCGCTCACTCACTCCCCCACCCCAGTGGAATGGGGGAGAGAACAGGAAAGGTAAAAGTGAGAAAACTCCTGGGTTGAGATAAAAACAGCTAAATAATTTTTTTAAAAAGTAAGGAAAAGAGCATGACGTCATATGACATAGGATAGCCTTTTGGTCAGCTGTCTCAGCTGTGTCCCCTCCCAACTTTTTGTGCACCTCCAATCTACTTGCTGGCAGGGTGGTGTGAGAAGCCGAAAAGACCTTGCCACTGTGTAATCACTGTTTGGCAATAGTGAAAACATCTCTGTATTATCAACACTGTTTCTAGCACAAATTCAAAACATAGTCCCATACTAGCTACTGTGAAGAAAATTAACTGTGTCCCAGTCAAAACCAGCACAAGGAGCTGTGGTATTAGATGAGAACAGGACTTTCACATCCTTTCTCAAGGATGTGAGTTTACTAGCTGCGTGCTTTGTGGGGATCACTGCAAAACTACAGAAAAGAAAAACTGAGAGAGTTTGAGTTTAGTGCTGTTAGCGAGCCCTCAGCCAGGTAGTATGAAGAGTGAAGCTTGGCTGTGGAAGACAGAGTGAAGGGAGGGATGTGTGTTTCGGCACAGGAATGATAGTGAAATGCACGTAGGTGAAGAAATTTCTCCAGGGATGATGTTCAGTGGGAAAGGGGCAGGAGGAATAAAAGCTGAAGTCTTTGGGATGGTGAAAGGTGACCTACAGCACTGAAACTTGAGGAGGACAGTTTCCATGGCATGGAGAGACTGGGGAGGAGGCCCAGCAACTGAGGGTACCTCATTTCTAAAGCATTAACAGTAAAATAGAGAAGAGATGAACAGTGAGTTATTTTACATTTATATGCTAAACAAAAGAGAAGGAGGAAGAAAGAAAGTAGAAGCCGTTACCTGCAAGAAAATGTCATCAGGAGTACAATTAGAGGACTTGGTGCTGAAAAGCCAAATCTCCGGGTTGTTTCCAAGGTACCAGGAGAGCCTGTTGGGGACAGGTGAGACTCAGGCCATGGAGTGGGTCTCAAGGGTAGAAGTTCATGTTTGTGTGTGCTATTTGTTTTGCCCTCATTTTCAGACTCCTAAAATAGATCTCTTTTCCCATAGTATTATGTAACAGTGAGTCAAACCCAGCTTTTAAACATCTCTAATTAGTTTTAACAATCACATTTCTAGTTAACACATTTCATGTCATGAATGCTGCTCTCCATCCTTGCTGAAAAGGCTCAGAGGTTACTTGCAGTAAGCGTGCCAGGTGCCTGTCACCAAAACTGATCCAAACCTCTGCCACTCTTTTCCATCCACTTGAGCTAGACAGTATGCTCCAGTGCAGGAGGTCCAAACTTTCCCGTCCGTAGTGCTGGTGTCTTTATGTGTCTTTATGTGTTCTCTTCCCCTACGCCCATCTGCAGGCTCCTGGGAACTCTGGTGCGACCTCCTGTGCTCCTGAAGCCCTGTAGTTTCGGAGAGCAGGCGGCCGTCCATGGAGATCACCAGAGCTGGTGTCAGTCTGATGTGGATTTATACAAAGCTAGGCATGCCAGGTTGGACAGAGAGTTACTTGCTTGAATTTCAAAATATTGGCTTCTGGGTTGATTCTTGCTTCAGGCATTATTTCAGATACCACATCTGAAGAAAAAAATACCTTCTCTGCTGGGCTGGGAGCCATGTCCTGGCCAATGCAGCGTGATCTCCACTGAGAATACTTTTCATCTGCTGCAATGGTAGATGATGCACTTACTTGTCACTATGCTTTGATAGTAAATAGCATCTGTAATTTTTACTGCTTTGTGTGGTACTGAAAAACACAGCCCAGTGTGACAGATATGCATCAGGGAAGAATCATATTTTATGTGGACTATATAAAACTACAGCTTGATAATCATGCCACAATCCTTTTATTTTATTAACTTTGTGCTCTAGTGAAATGCACATTGCAAGCTTTTTGCATTGATGCTGGGTTATATTCATCTGCCACCACTTGTTTAACAGTAGCACTTTAGAAAAGATAATTTTTTTGTGAACACATCTACATCTGTATTTACTTTTGTGTCAAAAAACACAATGAGGGAGAGCTTTATTCCAAAAAATAGAATACCTCTAAATTGATTTTTCTGCTGTGAATAAAAAACCATGAAAAGGCCTTGATCACATTTTTTATTAACTATGAATTCAGCTTCTCTGTTAGCCTAGCTCCTATTCCCATTGGGGCTGTGCTGTTCACCCTGCTGGTGATAGGGAATAAATAGTTTTTATTATTATGCTTAAGAAGCCTTTTACACAGAAAAAGCATTCAGTAGACACTCAATAGTGGAGAAATGTTTTCAGACAGGCACGTTGTCTTGAAAAACAAGAATCTCCCAGCCCAGATGAGTTACTCTTTAAGACCATCAGAAATAACAGCTGGTGTCAACATTTGCAACTCTACATGTGGATTATTATTTACTTTGGATTTGTTAATTGTGTAATCAGACTGGGCCTGATTCTCATCTGATGCAGAGTCTGACTCCTCAGAAGCAGCTCCTCTTTTGTTTAGCAGCAACATAACTAATGTTGCTGTAGCTCAGGTTCTCCAAAACCCCTGAGGGCTCTCACCAGATCTGCAGGTCAGAAAGCTCTGGTGTCCCTCACTTGCAGCTGATGTTCGGAGCTGGGCTCTTTCTGCTCCTTCACTTTCTCCAAGTACCAATTTTGTTATTGATCCCAGTCTTTTAAGGTTGAAACTTTTGAGTTGCCTACTGAGCTAATGAGAATATGGACAGAACTTACTTACTGACTTACTTAACATTTACCTTAAATATACACTACCTTGCTCAGTCCTGTAGGAAAGGCACTGGGATGCGAAGACCTGATGGATAAGAGTAATAATTATGAAGCATTTTGCTTGGAGCATTGTTTATATCTTGCAGCCATTTCTAGTCTGCATTTCAGACTCTACTGAATGTGGGCAACAGAAGATGATATGAACAGAAGCATTTGTGTGAATACTAATTTTCTTTTAAAAAAAAGCTATTCAGTAGAGGTCACTACAGTGGATGGAAACAGCTCCCAGGACTCCTTAATATGTATTTACACAGTAGACCTCATAGTGCGTGAATATCCGCTCTGTTTAATTAGAGATATTTAAAAGGTTTAATCTTTGTAATCAATAGCATTTGAAAGGTCTATAGCTTACATTTGAAAGTGAATATGTTTGCTTTGTATGAGACATAAAACTTCATATTTTCATGGATTTCTTACTGTTTTATAGTGGTCAGCTGCCAGTGGAGAGTATCTCTAAGAAGAGTGTAATTATGTTTGTACTAATAAACTAATGCCCAGGGCTGCTCCCTGCTGTTGGACTGTCTGTGTCCTGGCTGTTCGTATTTTTGTTAACCTAAGCAGACAGCTACCTCCAAAGAACATTTTGGTAATGGTGCCTTATTTCTGCTTACCTTCCAAATTGTTTGGGAGAGCGCTAGGTGGCTTTTACATGGTCTAACAGTTTCACAATATAGATAATTGAGTTTCTCCTCCATGAATGCTTCTGGATGCTGTTAAATGCACAGTATAGATGCTGCTTGGGTTTTGTAAAATGTTATTTTGTGTATCTTGGTATTTGTTATGGTCAGTTTTACTAGGGTAAGGCCTGTTTCTGTAGTCAGAGATTGTGGAAGGCATTTGATGCAGTCATACTAGTGCAGTTCCCCAGTGAGTTCAAGTGAGTGAGCTGTATGTGAGGAACATTGCTTTGGAGAACTTTGCAGTCACCCTTGCAGGCTGGTGGAGCAGGACTGGAATGTCACAGAGTTGAGCTCAGCAGACCCACTTGCTATTAACTTTTATGGATCTTCTCAGTGTTAAGTGTTTGTAGTGATGACACGATCACATCTTGCCTCGAATAAATTGTCATGTCTGGAGTTTTTCAGTGTTTGGTGACACTGAGGCAAGTGAATGCTGCAGTAAAAATGCTAGAGTCAGCTGTAAATAGAGAGAGAATTTAGATAAGCAGAATGAGATTACTCGAGTTGTTATTTGACCAAGACATTGGGGTTAATACTTCAACTTCTACCATGGCACTGTGGGAATTTATACACCCAGAAGTGGTCAAGA
>NW_010158904.1:0-74903 GCF_000695765.1 Mesitornis unicolor | reverse complement strand
TGCTGAAAGCTGGCAGCTCCAGAGAGCTCACCAGTTCTGTCCAATTGTGCTGGCACTTTGGGGCAGAATTGAGTCTGAAGGAGAGGAATGAGTTACTGAAGGGCCAGCCACTGTTGTGCAGCACTGCAGCTTCCACACGGAGATTAACCTCCATGGCCTCCCTTTGCGAGTGAGGACTGTCACAGGCACAGAACCGGGAGATGAAGCTCCCAGCAGTGTAACGGCTCGAAATAACAAAGCAATCTGTTTGAATACTTGGTGGTGTCTTGCGACACATGGATAGTGCTCGTCTGGAATTTATTCAATCACGTAACTCTCCACATCAGATCTGCATGAAATTCAATTTCTGATCCTGGCATAAGCTTGCACTTGGTATGATCACTGCAAATAAGAGAGTGGAATGTGTTAGTATAGCTACAAGGTGCTGCATTCATATGCATGAAAACAAGGGCCCTGTAGTTCTTTTAAAAGTTAAAGCAGAAACTTTATAACCTTTGATACTACAGCCTTTCTAAGAAGAGTTGCACATTTTTCATCAAGACTAAATCAAAATGTTTATGTAAAGTGTCTCCCTTCTGGAGATTTTTTTGTTTCCATAGACAAGTATCAAATTGGTCAAAACTGCAATGTTTCAGTTCAGGAAGGCTGCCGGTATTGAGTGGAGCACCTCTCGTCCCCATTTACCTCTGGACTCTATCTGTTCCTGTCTCCAGGAGAGACTACTGTGCACTGTAAGAAAACATTTCAACCAAATAACATTGTCTTTGTAAGGAAATAGAAGCTTAGAGCACTCAAACTACAGCTCCTAGGGCAGTGTAGTAGTAGCTAGCAAGCATTTTTATATAATTTGCCCCGCTCCCTTTTTTTCACATCTTCCTTTTTCCCCTTCATCCTGTGATGCAGTGAACTCAAATTCTGAGGTTGCCTTTGCCTTTTGTATACTGGCAGATTTAGCTGCTGCATTCTTATCACAAAACACTTAAATATTCATGCTGCTTTTAATTTTAGTGCTGAAAGGCTGTAGTGTATATGATGATGCAGGAATTTGGGTTCAGAAAATGGAAGACTTTTTAATGCTTTGGCTATGTGTGAAGATTTATCAGCCAGGCTCCAAAATGAGCAAAGCTGATGTGAGTACTTCCTTAAATTTATCTATTTCAGTAAATTCACAGCCAGGATCTTTAGATGGCTAAGCGTACAGCTGGTATCTGATATCTGGAATGCAGCTGGAAATGTTCATTCAGGATGGGAACAGGTATTATAGATCTATATTACTACAATGTACACATGTATAGACATCAGCTGATTTCTTTGCCTGAATTGCCAAAAAGAACGGTAACAATGCAATATATTAAAAATGATCTTACGGTTATTCCAAGTGGAGTTTATTACATTTAAGGGAATTAAAATGAATTATCTGTGCATTTCTTATTTCCCTATGTGCTGGCAGTAGGCAGCCTGTCTCTCCAGTGCAGGCATTTGGCTGATTAATTGGCCCCGTGCTTGATCTGTTTTCCTTTTTTTTCTGTATAGCTTATTCTAGTGCTTTCCCCTTTTAATATGGTAACATCAAATTTGCTCAAGGTCTGTGAACTAATATGAATTAAAAGTCAAGCAGCAGCAGCTCTAATACATAATTGATCTACCAGTAGGACACAAAGAACTGATTCTGGTTCCTAGATAGGAAATGCCTTCTTTTTTTGTCTTACACTGATAGTCTGAGCTCTTAAATCTATTTTAAATTAAAGTGAAAAGGCTACTGGAAACTGACAAATTATCCATGGTAATAAATTATTTAAGAGATTAATTTGATGTTTAAGGCGTAGTGATTTTTATACGCAGACGCAGACACACACACACACACACACACTCTATTTGACTCAATCTTTTCGTATTTCGATGTAGGTCAGTTCATTGGCAGTTGACAATACCTTATGTCAAGTGTACCCTTGTACACTTTGGGTCTGTGTCTCTTGCTGTAATCCCACACCTGTTAGTACCTATCAGAAGATTTTGCTTGCTTAAGCTGTTTTTTATGTCAACGTCCTTGTACTGGAGATTTAATACTCCTGTTAGTATCAACCACTAACATTGGCATGAGAGTAATAGGAGAAAGCAGAAAATTTCAGCAATGCTATAGAAGAGGGCTGCAAATCAGAAGGTGGCCAAGTCAAAAAAGTAGAAAGGATGGAGAGGGAAGTAGGATCTTTTTGTGCACATTCTTAAAACTGTGTGTGTTAAAAACAGGTTGCCCTGGTTTGCTATACTGCATTTGACTTAAGATGCTACAACTTGAATAACGTTTTAGCAGAGCAATAAACATTTTACAAATGATAGTAACAAACAGTTTAAGATGTTACATGTGCAGCAGCAATATCTTGTTAAAGAATTGCTGTATTTGGAAAAAGGTACTCTTTCAGATGCAACTGCTCTTTATTAGATTGGTAAAAGCATAGCAGTAAACAGTCTCAAAGTGGAAATTGAACATTTTTCCTAGAGGTTTCGGTAATTAATTGAGTTAATCTGAGTGTTGCAGGCTTTCCCTGGTCTGTAGGCTGCCTGCATTGCCCTTTGGGACATCTCTGAAAAGCTGGGCTTGCAGGTGGATATTGAGTCAGAACTGGGGGAGCAGCTTGTTCCCAGCCTTTGGAAACAGCCTGTTCAGTGTTGTGCAGACAGCTTGGCAGCAGCTATGTTTTGTAAATCCCGGCTTGGAAAGTGTGATGTGTGAAGCTTCGGAGTTTTCAAGTAAGGTAAGCCTTTGTTTAGGTGAAGTAAGCCGTTAGTATTTTCGGCAGTCACTTGTGATGAAAGGGTGAGTGATCTCATGCAAGCCAAACAACTTGAGTACATCACACAGGGTAAATATGAATGTTTTCCTGTTTTTAGCAGTTTTTTATTTAGTTTAAGACGTCTGTCATCACATTGGTTGCTTTTGCTGATGATGAACTTCAAATATGTCACAGCTTCGGGAAATGTGTTTTTGGAAAATACTAGCTAAATAGGCCTCACCAGTGTCTGACTTGATCTGTGCACTTTTACATGGTTTCCTTATGTTCAGAAGAACCCTCCTGTGTTCCAGTTCGTGTTCATTGCCTCTGGTCCTGTCACTGGGCACCACTTAAATGAGCCTGGCTTTGGCTTCTTATACCCTCCCTTCAGGTATTTATATACATTGATTCAATCTCCTTGAGTTTTCTCTCCCCTGTGCTGGACAGTCCCAGCTCTCTCTGCCTCACTTCGTATGAGAGATGCTCCAATCCCACAGAATCACAGAACGTTAGGGATTGGAAGGGACCTCAAAAGATCATCTAGTCCAATCCCCCTGCCGGAGCAGGAACACCTAGATGAGGTTGCACAGGAAGGCGTCCAGGCGGGTTTTGAATGTCTCCAGAGAAGGAGACTCCACAACCTCTCTGGGCAGCCTGTTCCAGTGCTCTGTCACCCTCACTGAGAAGAAGTTTCTTCTCAAATTTAAGTGGAACCTCCTGTGTTCCAGCTTGTGTCCGTTACCCCTTGTCCTATCATTGTTTGTCACCGAGAAGAGCCTGGCTCCATCCTCGTGACACTCACCCTTTAAATATTTATAAACATGAATGAGGTCTCCCCTCAGTCTCCTCTTCTGCAAACTAAAGAGCCCCAGCTCCCTCAGCCGCTCCTCATAAGGGAGCTGCTCCACTCCCTTAATCGTCTTTGTAGCCCTACGCTGGACTCTCTCCAGCAGTTCCCTGTCCTTCCGGAACTGAGGGGCCCAGAACTGGACACAATATTCCAGATGCGGTCTCACCAGGGCAGAGCAGAGGGGGAGGAGAACCTCTCTCGACCTACTATCCCTTAGTC
The DNA here is from genome assembly GCF_000695765.1 of Mesitornis unicolor. Lineage (NCBI taxonomy): Eukaryota > Metazoa > Chordata > Aves > Mesitornithiformes > Mesitornithidae > Mesitornis > Mesitornis unicolor. The sequence goes on along the minus strand of NW_010158904.1, from coordinate 71,063 downwards.
ATCCTCATGGCCCTTTCCTGGACTCATTCCAGTATGTCCCTGTCTGCTTTGTAGTGGGGAGCCCAGCACTGGACCTGGCACTCTGGATGGTTTCAGACGTCAATTCTTTTTTCTCAGTGGGTGCACATGTAATGTGGAATGAGACTGCTGTTGTTTTTCTCTTGCTGAGAAAAGATTCACATGGGGTTTGATTTTATCTTAGCAAGAAGAGATCTGCATTTCTGATTTTGAACTTCCAGCTCCTTGGATATGAATTCTCAAGAGTTCGACCTACTTGATTTTGGATAGACTCTACCATCACATTTCTTTATTACTGGCACATACTGATAGCACAATAAACATATTAGCTTTGTCCTAGATAAGTATGATAAAAGAATGATAAAACAGTTGTTGCGAATCTCTGGTTTTTTTACTGGCAGGGTTTCCTCTGTAGCAGCTAACACAGAGACAGCCATGCTTATATGACTTTTAAAAGACAGAGGATTGATGTCTTAAGTTAGAATTCAACAACAGTGATTTATGATCCTCCAGAGTAATAACCAGAATGACAGTTCTCCCTCAAACAATATTGAAATTCCCTGGGCTCCCAGGAGCATTTTACGTTTGTGTACCACCAACAGTCGTTCAGGAGTACAGAAGAAGAGAGAAGCTGAGGTGGATTTACCTCGTAGGAAACCATCTCTTTTCAAGAACCTTTGTAAAGATAAAGTGTAGTTGAGCACTTCAGACTGAAGCTTTCCTAAAGCTGAAAGGCTGAAAGAAATCTCCATTCTGTACTGTGGCAAAGATATCGGAACACTTTTTGGAACTGGAGATAGCTTTCTACTGCTGGGAACTCACCTCCTGAAAATTTGCATGCTGCATAGTTCATGATACCTCTAGTTTTAATAAAATATAATACTTAATAATGGATCTCAGGTCAGTTATTAAATTTTCCTAGTAATTTAAAGCTTAATTATACTGCATTCTAGATCTCTATGGATGTCCACACTTGATTTTTCTTAAATCACTATCCCTCCAATTTTACTGTTCCGTTCAATTCTCAGGACTCTCATTTGCATGGAGTGACAGATTAAAATTGGATGACTAAAACATTTACTGCTCTTAGTGCCTACTGCAGTGATGGAGATTGATTCCTCACAGTATGAAGAAACATATGGCTTATGAAATAACTCTTGAATCATTACACTTTTCAGTCTATTGTATTATTGTGAATTGAAACTGATAAAGTGGTAATCCAATTTTAATGCATCCTGTCTGAAACTGAGAGTTGCATTTTTGATGGAGCTTTGGATAATAAAATTGTAGCCAACAGTTTAGAAGTTCTCTGTTTCCAGTGGAAAAAAGTGAATATTCTGTTTGGAAACTTGGTATCGTATAATACAGTAACTCATTGGCATTGCAAAGCTATGCAATGTTGTTTGAGATCTGTGACCACAAGGAAACTTGCATTTTTGTCTCTGCAGTATCTCTGTTCACCCTATCCATCTGCAGACCTGTGTGCTCCATTGCCTGTATGGATATACTGATACACCACTAAGGAGAGTCAGTTCAGATGTAGCTTCTTGCAAATTTTGACTGAAGCCAATCAAAACCTGAAAATCCGTAGACTGGCTGTGGTTCTTCTGCGAAATTGTCGGTTGGGATGATAAACAGAAATTCTATGGAAGGCATAAGGGTATTTACTAACCCTATTTGAGTTTAGGTCTGTGAAATCAGTCTTGATACGTGACTCTAAAACATGGGTTGTCTGTATAGGAATACTTTCCATTTCTCTTTCCTTGCCTTTCTGTGCAAGTTTTGAAGAGGGGCTAGAAAAGGAACATGGTGAATATGTTTTCTCTTGTGCATCATAGTAATTTCTCTATATTCCCTCTGAATTAATTTTAATTTAATCTCTCCTGTTTTCCTCTGCTCCTCACTTTTATCTTATTTCTATGGTTTCTGCCTTGTCACTGTGTCTTTCAGTCCCCATCTTAACATTATCCTAAGGTTTCCTTCCTTCTGCTGTGAAGGAAATGTGAGATAGCACAAAAGATCACATTTTGGTTGAATAAAACAATATAAATAAAAGTAGCTCTCTTAGAGCAATTCTAGATAAGGTGCTGTTTAGCCTGCTCACATTTGGAAGTGGTCAGGAACAAGGCAGGGGCTGTCTGATAACTTTTGATACTCCTCTTTGAAATGGCCTTCGGGCTGTGGGAGGCTTTCTGCATGGTGAAAAACACCATGACAGTCATCCTGTGGTCAGTGGTCTTGGTAGAGACTAAGGGCTGTTTGGGCATCAGGGCAGCCTCACTGACTAAAAGAGGGTGACTTCAGGATGAGGGCGGTACAAGCTGAGATGCTGGTGTGGCATTTCATCTCCTCCTATGTAGTCCCTGGCCAAAGACTTCTGCCTTCAGTAAGCCGAGTATGGCATTTTTATGAGCAGTAATTTCCCGCATTATTTTTATTCCACCAGCATTCTGGAAATATTGTTACTATATTTATGCACAGCAGTTTGCGGTATAGGGTTTTTTCCATTTGTCTGTAATCTTAATCTAATAAGACATTCACAAGCTGTCTGGAAAATGGATTTTTTCTTCCCCTATGGGAATTTGCATAGACGAAATCACCATCTGATAATTGCCTATTGTAAAGAACGATTTTCATCACAGGAAAAGGAAACGGCATAGAAGAACCTACTTACCATCTTTCTTACTGTATTTCTGGCTTTGCCAATTTGGAAAACAGAATCACGCTGTGAAAATGTTTTGGGTTTTTTTCCCTCTTTTTAATATCTCATATTCTAAATGAGGTGTTACTTAGAATTAAAAAAGAGACAGTGTTGGTAGTTGAAGGCAGAATTGTTCTTGGAAAACAGCATTTTTAATTTCCTTTTTAAAATTAAAGCCTTCATTTTTCCAGGTACAAACTAAACAGTGAGCCAAGGGGAAAAAAATACCCCAAACCCCAAGCCGCTGTCAAAACAAGCAAAAATTACTAAAATAATTTCACACAATTTGTAATTAAAACTTTTAAAAAAATCACTCCAAACCCTCTTGAAGTTAATTTGCAAAAATAAATTAAGTAATTGCAAGTGAAAATGAGAGCTTTTATACAAAATATTTTCTTTATCAAGCCCATCTAATTCAGAAAAATGAGAGTGATCTGACCTCTTTATCTAAATAGCAGAAGCAAAAAAATTACGTAGATTTTTTATTTTATTGTATTTATATATAAACATGCAGGCACATGTGGTCAGATGGCTTTTAAATCCCTATCCCCCTAATTAGTTTAACCAATATATAATTTTTATGAGTTGCATATTGAAATGGAAGATGGAAGATTATTTGAAATTAAAACAGATACTTCAATAAAAAGAGCAATATTCTCACTGGATGGGTACCATCTTTCTCTCTTCTAATCTCATTCAATTTAACATATTTCTATGTGAGCTGTAAGATAAAATGACTAATAGAAATGAAAAGGAGCACTGCCAAAAGTAAGATTGCTTCACTAGAAGCTTCTTAGCAAAATGACAACATCCAGTTCTAGATAATTAAATCGTTTTTTTGTAAGAATGTCACTGGATGATGTTAATTTGCCTTTAGGTAGTGCTCTTTTGGTTGAACACAGTAACAAAAATTTATTTGGGCATTTTTTGTTTGTCTGTTCAACATTGTTTAATACAAATGAAAAGCTCAAGCTAAGAGAGAACGTCGTTGTCGTAGTCTGATGGAGGGAGATCACTAATGCAGCTATTCCAGGGATCAAGCAAATTTTCACAGCAATTGAAACCTGAAAATTGTTTTGGATCTGAACATTAAAGAGCTTTAACACATAGGAATAAAGGTGAAGTTTCCAGTTGTTACAAACAACCAGAAGCTTAGCTTCCTCATAATTTAATAATCTTTGTCTCAAAATTAGGTTGCTTATTGCCCCCCAGACTTGCCAGATGTTTGATGTTTCAAATCTGTCTACCACTTTCCAGTCTAGCTGTGTGTGTGGTGAGATTTTGCTCATTTGTTTGCGTGTCAGCATTGTCCTTTGTTCTGAAAGAATCTTTCCTCACCTGTTGTTTATTCTCCCTAGTGTGTTTATAGATAGCATCTGCCTTCCAGTATTTATTTTCATAAACAAAACAAATTCTGTTAGACTCTACAGATTCACTTTTCAGTCTCTTTACTATAGAATCACAGAATGGTTTGGGTTGGAAGGGTGTGGCAGATGCACCCACCCTACTAAAGACCCGAGAAAGACCCAACACAAACAGTGCTAAAGTTTCTGGCCCTGATGGTGCCAGGACTGCCTCCCCACTCACAGCTCATGTCCGGGCCACACAGTGGGAGGTCAAAGGCGGGAAAGTTGGGGTCCTCAGCCAGTAGGGGGTGACACGACCATGTATTGACCACAGATCAGATTCGACCAGGGTATAAATGGGGCCCCGCCAGAGGACTCATTTAAGTCGGTCCTCCTCAGAGCAGCGGGTCTGCAGTCGGGGACTCTCCCCTTGAGTTGGGACGCCACTTAAGGAAACTTCTTGAGATTGAGAGCCCTCCCTTTCTGGTGTGTGAGTGAGTGCACATTTTGGATCGTTTGGCCAAAAACTTAAGAATTCTTAATTTAGCCGTGTCTGGTAATATTCCCAACCAGCATATCGAACCTGTATTTGCTGAATGTCAGTGGGATGTTGTTTTGGTGAATGAAGTTTTGTCTGCTTCATTTCAATTGCAGATTAAAGCTTGAGTTCATTATCTGTGTGCATGTAGCCATTTTGGTGCAATTCCGTGACAAAGGGACCTTAAAGATCATCTGGTCTAACCCTCCTGCGGTGGGCAGGGACACCTCCTACCAGACCAGGTTGCCCAAAGCCCTGTCCAACCTGTCCTTGAGCACTTCCAGGGAGGGGGCATTCGCAACTTCCCTGGGCAACCTGTGCCAGTGTCTCATCACCCTCACAGTAAAGAACTTCTTCCTAATATTATCCTACCATATGGCTGGATAGGATCCCAGTCTAAGGTCATGCTTTGAGCACAGGTGATCCGTCTTGGCACGCGATACTTTGTTTTGAGACATTGCAATTACCCTTGTCACAAGTGAGTGCCTGCAGAAAGTTTGGTATTAGGAGTGCCTTGTTCTTTCATACCTTTAGTGAAAGTTACAGTTTGCGAGCAAGACTTAGGTTTCCTATCTTGAATGTGACTCTTGGTTCCTTTGGTAGTTCAACTCTTGGAGTACTAAGGAAGTGAAATATTCCTTCTAATCAGAGCCTTTCCTTTCTGTGATTTTCCATAGTTTCCTCTTTAAGATACTAAAAACTAGTTTAGTCATGCTGCATCTTGCATCAGACAGAATGTTTCAGTGTCTTTCTAGTGGAGCTTTCCATTATGATGATACTATTTCGGTTCATCATAATGTTTTTGGTTTTGTTTTTTTTTTTCTTCCTGGAGTGCTTGACTCTTTGGAATCGCTGGAGGAGACCTGAATTTATTATCTTCAGGAATAACTCTTCAGCAACATTTAAGATATTAATAATTAATATGCTATCTTTGAACTTGTAATTTTTGTTATGAAGATACAGTTTTCACAGTTTTTACTCTGTAGCCTCCTGTTGCCTGCAGATGCTATGACCTGAATTCATCACGGCACTCAAGATCAGCCTTAAGTAAAGCATGTGAATGTGTTCTTTATATTTGTCTAAACAGTCCTTTGAAGGATGCCTCTAGACTGTCCAGAAAAATGGTTTCACTGCCCATAAGGACAGTAAACCCTCAAACACGACATATGTACCTGAGCACCCTTGCAGTGTTAGTATGTGGCAAGGTGTTTGCAGACAGGCTGTTTGCAGGTGATGTGCAGCATGCTCATGAGGCCCTGATGTGGCTGTGCTGGCAATGCACCTTTGGGCACACAGTGATCCCAGCAGCTTCTAAGACTACACTTGTAAGAGCTGTACAAACAAATTTGAATCCAGTACTGATTTCGGGTGGGGGTGCTGGTTCTTTCAAAGTAGTCATTCAGTGATTTAAAGGTAGACATGATACCCAAGGAGTGGAGAATGCTGGGTTTTAAGAAGTTTTTTAATTTTTTGCATTTGGTAATGATCATTAAGGTGGTTAATTTTTATTATCTCTATGATAACAGTTCTGACATTACTAAGAAGACTCACAGTGATTTTCACTAGGAATTTGACACTTTCCTCTCTTAGATACTGTTGAGTGTCATATACTGATTTTGCTGTTATTACACGTGCAAGAGTTTCTGGTTGCCACAGTGAAGAGCGAGACCCTCTATGAAACCCTGAGAACTGGCTCAGGTGATGACTAAGCCTAGCACAGATTGGGATGCCCAGCAAGTAGAAACCTGCCTTCTTAGCATGTGCTGAGGGCTGTAGCAGGCAACAGCAGCTGGGTGCTTGGAGAGGAAGCTATTTTATTCCAGTCCACTATTTATTCCAGTCACTTTTAAGCCCTGTATCACAAGGACTCTGGTCCCTAATAGTAACTACCTGCTTGTTGCATCTGTGGCATGGCCATGTACCAAACTGTGTTCATCAGAGGCATGCTTAGGTTGTGTTCTGCTGCATAAACAGAGGTTACTGTGAATGCTAAAAAAATAAACATGCTCTATATATAATTAATTCTTTTTAGTGGTTTGGTAATATTCCATCAGATCTATTACTTTTCCAGTCAAATGTACAGCTCACTCCATGCCTGATCTCCATTTCTTTCTGTTTTCTGGCATGGGATTCCTTTTACTTAGAATTCATGTGATTCATAGATTACAGTCTTTTCCATTGAAGTGCAATATGTCTACAGAGGCAGTTATGACTACCACCATGCTTGTGACTTAATCTATGTAAAAAACTACAAGAATCAGTGACTGGGAAGAAATTCCTACCAGCTGTTTGTGTAGGATGACCATCTGTCTGGCAAATCCCCATGCGGAAGTCAGATATGTCTGAGAAGAGCTAGACAACCTTCTGACACTTGTTTCTCCAGCAGCTGTAGTTGTTTATAATGCTTTTTTATTTTCTCATCTAGTGCTGCTGAGATTGAATTTAGGATCTACATTCAGCAGGTTTTGAATTCTAGTCCCAGCACTGTGTACAATGCAGGATCATTTTGACAAAATGACCCATTTTCTTTCTGGGCCCAAATTTTAGGGGTTCCTAATTACACCTGAACTTGGGCACCTCAGTTCACTCACAGAAACTTCTTTACTCAGTTTTGGAAAATGCCTTTATACTTGCTGAAAAACTCTGAGACAAATTGGCTTTTGATCTCAAAGGGTGTCTTCTATTTGAGCATCATTCCACATATATTCATGACTCTCCATATAAATGGATTCCAAGATACAAAAAAAGATTGTGGAAGTGTCAGAGTGGTACTTTCTAAAGATACTCCTTTAATCTGCTACAAATGTAATAACTTCATAAATAACTGAGTTTTGACAAGTCATCCATTCTGAGGCCACGGTGAAATACAGATATTTTTGGCGCTTGGCTCTGAGTCTGTGCATGGCTGTTTGTCTGCTGAGATCTTCTCCTTCACAAATTGTCCTCAGTTTCTATGGGAGATGGTTTTTGAGCAATAAAGAACAAGCATTTCATAATTTGGTATGTGTAAGTTTTGGGGCACTTATGTTAATTTAAAAGCTTATAAAATCATGCGAGAAGGCATGCAGTCAGGAAGGGCTGGTTTGCTTTGCTGTCTTCCATACTCCCTACATTATAAAAAGCCACAAGACTTAACATAGTTACCATTCCAGGCTTAACTCTGAAGATATCTTCAAAGACATCTAGATGAAACCAGCAAAAGATGTCTTCTGCAGCTCCAGTATATGCTTTTTTGTGCGTGGTTCACAGCAGGCTGCACTGGACTTCTTTGTTGGAGCAGCAGCCTTGGTAAACCAAATAAACACAACCTTCTGTAGATGAATTATATCTCCTGCAACTAAAGGTTAAGATGTCACCCAATGATTTATCCTTCCTAATGGATTCGTTGGATTGCTGTGATAGGGACATAATTTACTACCCTTTGTACATCAGAGGTTGTGTTCTCAAAATGGTGTTGGGGGATTTATGATATTGAACAGGGTAAATTACGTGTCAAATTATCAACCATCCTCTCTGACATTTAGTCAGTGTAGACAGGAACTAGGCATTTAGCAAGATAAGACTTCTGTAGCACAGTCTTTCAATAGTATTGTTTTATTTCAAGACTGTTGTTAATCATGTTTTTTCTGGAGAAAATCTGTAAAGTGGACTGTTAATTGCATTGTCTGTTGCACTGTGGCCAGCCAGATGTTAGTGGTTTGTGTTGTAGCTGTCACCCTCCCAGTATCTTTTTGCTAAGGCTTTGCCTCCTTGATGGAAAGTATTTCATCTGGTAATCCACCAAGCTGCAATTTGGAGGGAGGTGACACCCTGATGTAAAGACTCCCTGAGCTAGGAGTGCCTGCCAGTATGTGAGTGGTATGCTGAGAGGAGAAAGTGACTTCTGGCTTCATTATTCCCTCAGCTCTGTACACATTTGCAGTACTAAGGAGATTGCTTGGCACATGCACTTTTCCAAAGTGTATTCCTATCTGGAAACATTTCATTAAGCACTTCCTTTCTGCGGTTCCTGCCTTCCTTCTCTGACAGTTCTTGATTGGTTGATATAGCTCATGATTTTTTTCTTGGCCTTTTTTTTTACTGTGTGGTGCATGACTTTAAGTCAGTATGCTTCAAATGGTACTTTGCGGATTATATCTAGTCTGTTGGATGCTTTTATATGGCCTGCTGTCTTGTCTCCAGAAGGGACAAAATATGTCTACTTGCATAGAGTGCCCCATCGAACTGTTTGATTGCCATCTTTTGACCCTCGATCTCACTAATACACCCCTGAAGCTGCCTTTACTGCATCCATACGGGAGGAGGAGGAGGAGGTGTAGCTGGAAACATCTTCTCCTTTCTCGCCTGTATTACCAAGCCAGAGACTGGAATTGCTGCTGCTGTGAGGGATCTGATTTTGATCTAAGAGGCTACCATGGCTGCCTAGTGTGGACCACCTATGGAATAAGGTTCAAATGAAAGCCATTCATTTAATAAGTGGGTATATCTAAACACTGAGAAGGTTCTGACTTAACCCGTGAAAACAAAAGCGGACATGCATCAATGTACATGCCTGTTCACACCTCTTGTTTCCTTGCTCAGTACTGCAACACAAGAGATGACAACAGCTTATTGCATTGTTTGAGTGTATGAACAACCAGGCAAAGACAAAATGAGGACACACAGTGAACTTGGCAATAATATTCCAGGACAGAGTGGCAGCCTTCTTCAAACTGCCAAACTTCTGGCATATTCTCTTGGCTTATAAATTGAAAATGCAGATCAGAATCTTCCCTAGTGAGTTGTCTGCTCCTTGTTTTTCAGTAAGAAAAAAGAAAGTCATTGCTTCAATATAGATATGCTATCCTTACATTTAAGCTCCCAGAAGCCCTCTGACTAACTGAGAGTTACTGTCATGGATATTGCATAACAGTTTATGCATAATGTTTTATGCATTCTCAGTTTTATGAAATATGAATAATATTGGAGACATTTCAAATAGTAGTTTAGATTTACTCTTTATTTTTAAGGTGGAAACAAGAGGGACATTTCTAGTGCTCTACAGTGACACTGGAAGAGTTGAGATGATTACTATTAAAAAGGAATAAAATCTGTAGAAGTGGGAAAAAGAAAGATGTATTGCTGAGCTGGATTATGGGCAAACCATAAATGTTTAAAGCATTCCTGGAGGTTAGAAATGTTGTGCCTCTATGTGAGTACCATAGCTGCCTCAACATGCGTCCTCACCGCTCTGTCCAAGGTGTGGTGCTGCTTGATGTGGAAGGTTGGAACTCAACTGAGAGGACACATTTTGGAAGAATGTTTCTTCTTGTTTAAGGTTTATTATTAAAATGAAGGCATTCAGCATTAAAAAAAGGATTTGATGCTTGTGCAACTTCTGTTAAGAGCCAACTCACACTGTATGTATTTGTTTTGTGACATACAGGACAGCTTTCCAGCTCGATTTGGAGGAATACATTTCGTCAATCAGCCGTGGTATATCCATGCCCTCTACACAGTTATACGGCCCTTTTTAAAGGAGAAGACACGAAAAAGGGTATTCTTCTGTTTAATTGTCCATTACCTGGCAGTTGTAGTCAGCAGGTGTATCATGCTCTAATTAAGTAGACATACGCGAGATATCAGCTTGCTCTTGATGGAAAGTATTTAAATACATCTGCATTGTAAAGAGTATCTTTAACTGTTGTAGAAACCTTTACAGCATTATCCTTTAAGGAGGCAGCCAAGGAGTCCACTTAAGTATATTGTAAAATGTAAACATATGCTTTCTTCTACGTTATATTAAAAATATTGCCAACAATACAGTTTCTGTTAGGATTCTATTCGATTCAATGCTATTCACTTTCTGTTACAATCATTTGTGTCTTTCTTTTAAGAACAGAGATAGTACTAAGTCCTTTCCTAGTGTGATTTCCTTGACATTAGCATGAACTACAATACACAGCTGATATACAGTAGTTTTAAAGAACTAATTTGAATGAAAGCCAAGGAAAGGAGACTGTGCGCATGCATCTGTGCATAAGCACGAGCAGTCTCTGAGACGTTGCTGAATTTGTGGCATTCGTATCAGTGCAATTAAATTAGAACCTGGTGGTGATAGCACATAGAATGATATTATTTCTGTAACAGGAAATTTGTCATCCAGGAAAACACAATCAGCATCACATACAAAGTCACTACAAAGAATACAGCGATTTTTTTTTTTCTTCAACTGCATTTTTCTTCCTCAAATGCAGTCTACAAGGCCACAATGATCCTTGGTGTTTAGCTGTTTTTTACTGACAGATTATGCTTGAGAGGCCTCTGGTATTCATAGATTTTGAACTATAGATCACAAAGCCCTTTATGTAATATCTGTTATAAATATGCAAATCAAACCCCATTTTGCAGGTTTCAGTTGCACTCCATTGACTACAGCTTCAACAAAGAACATTACAGTGCCAGATATGTTTGAGGCCTTTTTAAGTCAAGTGCTGCGTATGCATAACCAGGGAGTAAAGAACAGCTCATGGGTGTGTTACAACACTGAAAATAAGTAACAAAGCAGTTAGCATCTAAATTTTTATTTAGACACCTGAACCAGTGGCATATATTTTCAGAATTGCCGACTTTTTAAAACTGTTTTTGCAAATACTGAATACCAATAAGAAGTAGTTAGGTGGTTAAATATCGATGTAGAATACAAAACTTAGTATCGAAATGTGAAAGTTACACCTAATACATAATATTTAAAATCAGCTTTAAAAAAAAAAAAAAAAGAAAAGGCAGAATGAATGATTGTGGAATAAAACCCAAACCCAACAGAATTATCTCCAGAATTTTATCAGGCTTATTATGTTTATTCTGAATTATTTTTTATTTTTTAATACATATTGTAGGTTTGCAACCTTTAGCTATATTCAGATAAATATAGTACTAGGCATGTATAAAAACAATAGCTAAGAAGTGAAACATTAAGTTGGAAAAGCACCATAAAACAAATTACTTTTGCCATTAATATTTGTTCTTTCACACAAGGATAAATTCCTGTCTGAGGTGGAAGAACATTACTGGGTTTGCGTGGTCATATTAAGCTTCCAGTCTCTGCAGCTGACTGGAAGATGGGCTGAAATAAGTAAAACAAGACAATACAAGACATTTGGTCTTTTTGTCTTTCTGCCTTTTGGATTTAACTCTTGATAAATAATGCTAGGAGTATATTTGCCTGAAGAAGTCCCTGCAAGGTGAGGTGGGATGTGAATCACTAGCGCTTGATGTCTGACTACCTCGCCTTCCTGGCTACTGCAGTGTTACTCAATTAAAAAGGGCTGGGCACTGCCATTCCTACTGTTTAATTGTACTAGCGCCTGCTTGCATGGCACTGGCCAGTGCCAGCTGGTGCTTTCTTAGACATTGCCCAGGAACAATTTGGGAATGGCATGGCCCAGGGAACAGTATGAATGAGGTGAGCTTGTTCTGGAGATGAAAGGAGTTTAACCATATGGATGTGAACTGCGCCATGGGACTTGCTCCTAGTCCTAAAAAGTGAATCCTGACCGATCTTACTTGCTAGTCCAGGAAGACCTGCTGTTAGCTGCCTGTGTAGCCATGCCCAAAAGCAGGTGTTTCCTCCTGACGGAAGGTCTGCAGGTCCCTAGTATCTGTGGGAGAAGACTGTTCAAATCCAGAGGTGCTCTGTTTCTTGTGCTCATCGGTCACATGTTCCAGGTGTCTGAGGAGAAACAGTCAAGTTAAATATAAACTTAAATACAAGTATTCATATACATTTATATAAATGTAAGTCGTATCTAAAGATAAATCAATGTACCAAAACACTGATGCAAAATATCAAGTGGCTTATCAACTACTTCTTCATTGTTGTCACAGAAATTACATTACTGTTATTACTTACTTCATATATTGCCAAGTATGGATGACAGTTACTAGTACCACCATATTAAGGAAGAAAATCTTTCCAGTGGAATTTTCATTACATCTTATTTATAGAACTCACGGCTGGGTGCTGAAAGTCAATATATATTCCTTAATGTATACAGTGAGTATTAATTTTATTTATGTTCTTAATTCATTGACTTAATTTAATTTGAAGGATTAGGGAAAGCAAATAACAAAATACAGGCAGTCTGTCTGTCTAATCTGTAGTCTATCTAGTTACTTGACATCAGTTCTTACCCTCCTTAGGCTTTAGGCCAATTGTCCTGCAAACATTTTAAGTAATTTATGCTTTAATCACTTTGTAGGTTTATGAATGTAGCCTGGCCGTAATTAAGGCAGAGATAATGTGTGTGTTGGTGGCCATCTCTGTTAGCCCAACACAGCCAAAATATAGGAACTGTACAATATCCTCTAATAATGATGATGTAATTTGGGCTTTGATGATGTTTGTGGTACTGCTTTGTTTTTACCTGCATGTGTACATACAGATATTCCTGCATGGTAATAACCTCAACAGCCTGCATCAGCTAATACACCCTGAGATCCTGCCTTCAGAGTTTGGAGGAATGTTGCCCCCGTATGACATGGGCACTTGGGCAAGAACACTGCTTGACCATGAATACGATGATGACAGTGAATGCAATGTGGACTCCTACAATGCTCCTGCAAAAGATCTAGAAAAGGACCTCTCTCCCAAATCCATGAAAAGGTGGGTTAAAGGTGCTGTGGTCTTCTAGTATTGCCATGAGGTTAACATTTGCCTTCCTCCTCTTTTATGAAGCTGCAGGTAGTTCCCACAGTTAATTATGTACAAGGAACGTTTTTTTTTCTTCCTCAAGATGATCACTGTTGATTATAGACCACAGTGTTGATTATTACCCATGTGAATTGTGAGCTCAGTACAGCTAATTATGGTGTCATATAGGTAGTTTATACAATGCTATGATTGGAATAAGCTGATATCCCTCCACAGCCTACAGTAAATATTAGAGATGCAGTGCAAGATGGAGTGAGCCCCGATGAAGAGGGTAAATTGAGGCCAATTATCCAACCAGGTGGTGTTAATAACTCTTGGGTTTCTCCATCTCATAGCCCACTATCTGCCAGCCTGTAGGTGCCAGGACATTTACAGCATCTGAACTCTCAGGCACAATGACTGCACATGTGAGAAAAAGTAATGAGGGGAACCAGGACAAAAATCAGTGCCAATTGTTATACTCGAGTCTGGCAAACATCCTGGCGTTCTGATATTCTTCTCTTTGAGAAGATACAGTATAATTGCTTCCTGCATTCTACCATTCAAAATCAAATGAAGTCTAAGGAGAGGTTGGTTACTGCTCCAGTAACTATGGAAGCAGTGAGCTGATTCACTTGGAAGAGGTAAATCTGGTCCAATCTTGCCAGGGCAGGTGAAGTGAAAGGGGAAAGGTAACAGCAGGGAGATGGAAAAGGTTGAGAAGGACAGCAAAAGTCAAAATGCAGCTCATAAGGTGTAGGCCTATCAGTGAATCAGAAGAGAAAACACAGGGCAGAGAACAATATATAAAGTAATTCAAGTTAAATCAGAATATGCTAAGCTGAGAATTCAGTTTCTGGAGAAGGCATTTGATGCGAAAGGGAGAGAGGCTCTGGAAGCAGATCAAACAGGATAAAAGATTTTCAGACTCCTCAGCCAGGAAGATGATTTTGGCTGGAAAATGTCACATAGGTTGAGGATAACAGTGTGATTTGAAAGGAAGGTATCTTTGGGGAAATGGAGAGGAGACAACAGGAGATTGCCATAGGAATATAAAAGAAAAAAAGCTGTGAAGTTTAAGGTTTTTGTGTTGTAAAAACCTTCAGTGCATTGAAAGTGGGAAATAGCAAGAGACTGGATGGGAATGAACTAGGATAAGGAGGAGTTAAAAAGGTCCGGAAGCCGTATGACAAAGATGCAGTTAACACAAGTAATGGAGAAAATGAGACAGCAAAGAGCCAGGGTAAGAGGAAAAGTGAGCAATACATCTATACATGGTTTGCATGTAATACAAGAATTATGACACAATAGAGAAGCTGACTTTGAGAGAAGAGTGGAATTTAGGACCTGAAATATGGAAGTCTTACTGTTGCAAAACAAAGTAATGAGAGTAAACTTCAGCCAACAATGCAACAAAAAAACGCGAGAAAGCCTGTGACAAGACCCTTTAGAGCAGACTTTTCCAGACTGACTTGCACAAGTACATTATTAAATGGAAGAGCACTGATTTGACCAGATTCTTCATTTTTTCTTAAAGAATACTTTCTCATGCTTCCCTGTTTTATCCTCATTTAACCTGTACTTGAAAAATCCTTCATGCAGAACTACACTTTAGAGTAGACTTCAAATTTCAGTCTGGGATGGCTGAGACATAGCCGGTAGGAGACATATTGCAGAAAATAAGCATGTTGTATCTACATAATGCAGAGCTGAAATTTCCTCACCTTCTTTCCATTCTTTTTCAGTTAGTGTGTCTGCAGTGCCTGCTGGAATCGTCCTTCCCTGCTGTTAGGTATAAAAAGTACTAAGTAGACTTACTGTGCTAGTACCAAGAAGAAGGGAGTGTTAGTAAGATGGACAGAAAGTCCCAAGACTTTGATGTATTAAGTGTACAGACTCTGTTAAAACAGAGAGAAGTTAGGATAAAATAGATAAACTTCTTATTTCCTTAAAAATTAAATTAACTTGAATTTGGCACCTGATGGATTGTTTATCTCAGTTTAAAACCCCACTCAGTGTGGTATGTTAGTGCAGAAGGTTTTTAACATAAAAAAACATGACAATAAGTCCATGAAAAGTGCTTAACTTGGTAAAACAAATTTCACAAGCATCTAGCAGATCTCCATCAATTATCTTCTTTAATTTGGCTTGCCATTTTAAAATTAGTTTATTGCTCTGAAAGAATATCCTTCTTAAACTAAAATCCTTTTAGCCCCCTTTTAGCTCTGGAGTCTTCCACATCTTGGACTTCTGCTGAATTGGGTGATCTCTACTTGAAAGGAAGGCTGATCGTGGGGAGGGTGGTGGAGACAAGGAGGAATTGGTCCCACTTGTAGCACAGACTTCTGGGGAGAGTGTGTCCTCATTGCGTGTCACAATTGCAGCTGTCTCAGCATTTTGGCCTGTGGCTGTGTCCACCCGTGGCTCTCACAGCTGAGGCACCCAGCTGGAGACCTGTGTCCTCTTCTCACCTGACAATGCAGGGCAGATGGCTGTGCCGATCAGCTTTGCAGAGCATCTGTGTGTGGCTTTGATTCCTTACCTCTGCAATGGGACTTTGTAGTACAACTCTGTCCTACTGTGTTTTGTGAGAATTTACTCAGTAATGTCTGTAAAGTTATTTGGGAGATGTAGATAGAAAGTGCTATAGACTTACACATATGTTTTTCCTTTTACATACCTTCGTTCATGAATTGCTGCTGAATGGAATGAAACATGACCGTAAATGTTGATTTAAAACTGAATGAAAACCGTTTTCCTTCTTCAAGACATTTAGGCTCTTGAACCCATAGATCAGGATTTGTGCAATTTCATTTTGACATCTGCCTTGGCATTGGAGAGTTTGGAGGCCCTGGAAATTTATGGCCAAAACGGCCTCACTGGGAATTTGAGGCTAGATTTGCAGCCTTTCTGGCTCCCCTTCACTTCCCCAGATCAGAACTGGAAACCTTGGCGGCTCAGATGTTGGCACCCTAGGAAAAGGCTCAGTCTCATATTAATACTTACATTCAGTTGGAAATCCTTTGAAATTAGTATGCTTCCACAGCTTTTTTATCTTGATGAACTAGATTTTCCAGGAGTGCAGCTTCCCACCAGCAAATTTTTAGTCAGCTTTGCATTGACACGGTACCTTGTGAAGATTTTAAAAAAGCAATTTTAATTCAGTGGTTTCTGCCTGAGGAATTGACCAGCATTCTAGATGAGGGTTATTGTACAGTTTTAATTAAAAAAAATTAATTCTATTTATCACAAGAGAGACCATCAGATTTTTAAAGCTAATTTTCTTGATTTTGGCATTAGTAAGAGAATGTGCTAAGTATTATTAGCAAATATCCTTGGGTTTAAAGTTTTCACCTGGGCTTTAATTCAGAGGTTTTTTTCTCGTGTTTTTGGAGGTTTTCTTTAGATTTTTTGAGAAAGACCAAACTGTCTCCTGCTGACAGCCTCATTCATTGGTTTCAGTGGATGGTGCCAGTTTATAAGAGTGGGGGATTGACTCTTGACTCTGTATGTTTATCTTAGGAGAGGTCAGAATATGTAAAGGTTTTTTCTCTGTGCTGTAGCCCTCCAGATGGGCAAATCTGTAGCAATGCTGCAGTGACAGTATGTTTCCACTGATCAAAAATAGGTGCCTATGTTGTAAAGATGTACACATGCTCCAGTCGTCTCCGATCTTTTCATAAAGGAAGAGACGTAGGCATTTCTAGCATTAGATTCATCTTGCTAAAGGAAACATCTAGTAAGGGTTGTTTTTACTGTGCTCCAGAAGTATCTGCTTCTGACAAGCTGAGATGTAGGTGATGTAAGACCGCGTCTTAACACTTTGGACTTTTTTTTTAACGGAACATTTTGATTTTGCTGGAGGTTGGGGTTTCCTCTTTTCCACTCACACATGGCCATTGCAGGGTACCAGTACTAGTGTTATGCTTCTGGGCTGAATCGGAGAATCTGGAGAAATTTTACAATCATCATCATTGAATTTGCCCTTACCATCCTTCTCTGCTCTGTTTAGTTGAGCTGATAAGTGTGTCTGCTGCTTCAGAAATCTTGCGGGCCATGGCAGGATTCCGTAGAGTTGGCTTAGGAGCTCACACTGTTGCATTTAAGTGCTATTCAGAAAAGGAGCAACTTGTGCTTCCAGTTAACAGATGCCACTAATTGCAGTGTGCCATTAGCCAGCTGGGTGGCTGAATTGTACCTTCCTTGCCAGCCCAGTGCCGAATAACCTTCTGGTAGAGAGGGTCAGTGCTTAAGTTGGTATGAAAACCACCTTACTTTGCCCTCTGTTGTGTGCAGAGGATACACCCTGTTTCACTGAATAGAAGAAAATCCTCTTTATTCCACCTCTTGCTCTTATCTCCACAAACCAGCATCAAACCCTTTAAAGCTATGTAATCACTCCATGAGGGTGTTTTTTGACCATTTGCAATGATCAGATGCTCAGGTAATGCTGTACCATTATTTTTAAGCCCTGGCAGAAATATTAAAATAAACAAAAGAAAGCTGAGGTTTACCCTCATTTTTCTTGATCTAGAAATGTCAAATAAACATGTTATCCCTCTGCAGGTCTCAGTCGGTTGTGGATCCTGGGGTACTGAAGCGCATGGATAAGAATGAGGAAGAAAACATGCAGCCTTTGCTTTCACTTGACTAACAGTTCCTGAGCATCGAACATAAACTGAGGTGGAACTGCCTCTCAGCGACAAGCAAACCATTGGGAAAGAGCGTACCAGCTGGAATCCTATTTACTCATGTTAATGTAGCATAATGGCAGCAGGCAGCAGGTTTTACTATTCTGCTTTAATTCTGGATGCCCTGGGGTGAAAACGAAGAGGAGAAAAAATAAAATTAAATATAAAAATAAAGAGGAATCAATAATTTATTCTGTAAGTGCCAACTTGTTTGTAAATACAATATAATCCTCCAATTTGACTTTGTAAGTTATGGTAAACAAATTCTATGGAAATGAATGACACTTAAATAAGTCAGTGAATTGCACCATAAAAAAAGAGAAGAAAACGTGTGCACTCATACATGCACATGCATACACACAGAGAAACACATACTGGACAAGGAAAAATATCAAAGCCACTTAAATGTTGTCCTTCTCATAGGAAGCCATATTGCAGCTAGTGTATTGACTGCTGTTTTGTTTTCTCTCTGCAATGCTCATGTAGTGTGCAAAGATAAAGAGGGAATGTAAGAACTTTGAGATGCTGCAATCAGTTAAATATTTCCTAAATGTAGGAGTTGATTTCCAAAATAATGCTATGGCTTAGGGTTGCGATTTAGCATAAACCATGTAGCATTGTGAAAAAGCTGACAGATGAGCTGGAACCAACTCTTTGACAGCCTTATTGTTTGGCTGTATGGATCCATGAGGTTTCTAACTTAACTTTTCATGTACAGTTCACAAGTAATCTGGTTTGTTACCCTAATCTGGGTGTTGTAATGTGGGCCACATTGGAGTTACTTCTCTTGCATTTTGAGTGCACATCAAGAATTTTTCCAGAACTCTGTTCTCCCTTTGAAAGAGAAAATAGTCTTCTAAATACAGTGTAATAACTGATATTTGAAAGTAAAACCTGGCAGCAGAAGTTAAAAGTTAGTCACTGAATTCTGTGCATGGGAAGAATGGATACATATATATATTTTTACCAGTTTCTGACAAGCATACAAGGTGACATTGTTAGACAAGTATATTTAATTGAAGGTTAATACAAGAAATCATACCTATTCAATGTACTTAGATATATTATAGATTGTATATTGAGAAAATGTCATTATTAATATAGTAAAACTTTCCATAGAGCAACAGCATCCCACTCCAAGCAAGGATTAATATGAATAAGTTATAGCCAAACATCTCAGCCTATGTATTTAGGACACTTTCGTTTTGGTTGTAATGTAACTGTATATATTGAACATGTGCCATAATAGAGAAATACATTTTACCTCAAAAGGGCAACAGGTTTCACTATGGATTGAGTAAATTACCTGAAATGCAGGGGCTGTGTCATCTTTGTTGTGCTGGCTGATGTGTGTGCAGCCTGTTGTATGCTGAGGCAAGAATGTTGTTTCTCATTACGACTTAACTGTGCAATGAGATTGAGAAGACACAGGATACCCACCAAGACATCTGGATAGTTAGAGGTAATCTAAGAGCATGTCCAGGCAATGCAGGGGTTTGTTAAGAATACAGTGGCCACAGTGGAGGAGACAGCTCACAGCAACTTCGCCTCCCAAGCGCCAGAGTTTAAAGAATTTCTTTCATCACTTCGTGATCACTGAAGTTTCAAAGTCACTGGTTGAAGGTCACCTCTCCTCTCCCAGCTCATTGCAGCTGTAAGACTTAGTTGGCTGTGGATGAGTTAAGAGAGAGCATAGAGTGAAATCTTGGAAGCGTGTCATCTTGGAGTTTAGCTGTAACTCCTGTGGTGGCTGGCAGCTTTGGCATTTCTCAGGGCTGATCACCCTTGATTAGCCCAGGCAGCACACAGATAAAGCTTTCCTGCTTCACAGTTCATTAGCAGCACTGATAAATAGCGTATGCCCTATGTGCAAACACATTGCAGGAACTTGTCTGAACAAGTCATTGCCTTTCCACTCTCCTAATTCTGTTTTCATCATACGTGTTATGAAATGCAAAGAGAAAAGATATGGAGGCTGAACATCTTTTTAGTCTATCCTACAAGTTTGCAGTAGTAGAAACTGTGATAATACTACTTCTGTAGTTTGAAAGACTTGAAAGATTGGTTAATTCTTATATACTATTTTGTTCAGTCCTGTTTTTCATATACCATGTAACATTGTGCTGGATAGGTGAGATATGTCTCTAGGGTTTGCATAAGTGCCATATTTCAATGTATGTTATATAAGCCCACACTTACGTTTTGTAGAATAATATATTGCCATCAATCTGATTTTTAAATCCTTGTCAGAAAAAACTCTTTAACACCAATAGAAATTTTCTCCTTGTAAGGGCTTCAGGATTTAGTCAGTATTCCATATGTATGCAAACTGTGACACAGTTGTGATCAAAATCTTCATGGATGCTTTTGGAGATACAGAGGCCAAACCTTGGTGTAAACCAGCACAATGCTGATTTTAGAGTAGTACAGCTATCTGGTCAGAAAATGCAAATACTTCTTACATTCCCCATCTTCGTAGGAAAGTGTATCTGCTTAACTATATGGAGCTTAAAATTTGCTTTGAAGCTTATAAACTTGTTTTGTTTCAAATTCTTTATTGATACACTTAGCGTAATTTATGTGATGTTTTCTGATGCCTGATTTCAGCTTCAAGTTAATGAGTATTAATATATTCTTTCCAGAAAGTGAAAGTAGGATGCATTATATTTTGTGTAACTGGGACCTCATCTTTAACCAAGAACAAAACTACTTTTTCTATAAGATCCTCACTGTTAAAGAGTTGGGCTACAGGTCTTCTTGGCTGCAGCTTTTACTTCACTGAAGCAAATTCTAGCAGTGGTAACTGCAGTTGTGACACTGGATAAGAATATGAAAATGGGTAAGAAAAATAATTACCCTTTACATGCTCTCAGCATTCTTTGAAGGCATTTCTCTTTTACACATCAGGGTACATAAAGGGTTTCCACCTTTCCCTTGCTTCTTGTAGAAAATCTTTATAGGTAGGCCAATTTTTAATAGATTAAATTTGGACTGGAAACTTTTTCCAATCTTTATTATCATAGGAATTGATGTCTAATTTTTATAGCAGAATTGAAGCACTAAAAATAGAATTCAAATGCTTGGGAGGAATTCCTCTTAATTTCTTATCTTTGTTGTATACTGGGTAGAATAAACCTTGTTGTAATTATGCATGCTGATACGCATATAAAAACATATCCTACAATATGAGGAACTTAGTGGAAAAACTGGATATACCTGTCCAAGCAGCTAAGTGAAAAAAAGGGGGATCAACAAAAAAAGTGTAAAAATTGATAGTTTCAGGCCTTTGGCAAGATCTAAAAAAGTCCGCTTGCATGATGTCTCTCCCATGAATCAAATGTTTAAAAATATATGGAAAAGTTGTAGAAAATTCCATGCCTGAAGTCTTCCTCCTGTAATCAGAGATGTCAATAGTCTCCTGGCTTTATAAAGATGGGTTATCAGTCCCACTAAGCTCTGACAAATACACAGACTCCCAATAGTTATTAGTTGTAAAATAGCTATAAGATGTCTTTACAGAATTGTAAATTTATTGTATAGCATATTTTATAAGATGTTTTTCACTCTGCAAACATGCTCTGCCTAGTCACAAAAGGTATTTGTAGAGACATACATACAGAATTAAAGAAAATAGAAGTAGAAGGGACATTAGAGACATTAAAATCTCAATGGAAGACCTTCACATTGTGTTTATATATGGCAAAAATGGCACTTTGATCACTCAGTCTGGTTTGAACTCGAGAGAAAATAATGTGTCCATGTTTTATGTGAGAAGGATGTCTGGTTGTTGCTTTAGTTTCTTTAGAAACCTACCTAAACATTTTACTGTGAAACTTTTACAAACCAGGGGTGCTTTCCTGTGGAGATAAATCTGAATGTATATTTCACCATTTCTGCTGGGAAAATGGTAAAAAGGAAGTATGTCCTCCAGACGAAATGCCTTTCTTCCCTATATAACTGATTGGAAAAAGGTAAATTACAAGACCCCAAAAAGGAAATCTTGGCTGCCCAGTAAAGGAGTCTGAACTTGATGAGGGAGATCTCCTTTTGAGGATCTTGAAAAATATTTATTTCCCATTAACTATACAAGAAACATTGGCATTTTATTTAGAGGCATGCTTACGTGACCACAAATGAAAGTAAAAGCCAGGTAGATGGGACCCCACATCCTGTATTGCTTTGTAACCTTGAATGATCCCATGTCAAGGGTCTGTATTTAGCACATTGACTTGGACATGCCCTTTAGTCTGCATTTCACCTTTCAGTTGTGTGGGAATTTTTTCCTATCAGCTTCTGAGATCTTATTTTTTTCCCTTCATATGGGTCTATTGCCACAAAACGGCATTAACCTCTGTTGGATTACACAATTTGCAAAGTGATTTTGTTGTTAGAAAATAGCAACCTGTGGTATGCTGGGCAGTGGTGAAGTTGAAACGGGTCACAAGCTCCCACTACTTTGTCACTTGTTCTCCAATATTTTGTGTGTGTAAACTGCTTTGATTGATAACAGACATGTCAGATCCTCATCATATGAGTTTAAAAAGAGAGCACAAAAGAGAAGTTTCTGCAGTGATTTCAGAATCTGCATTGATGGTATCCAGACTGTGAAATCCAAATGGAGGGGAAGCACTGCACACAGGTAAAATAGAGGGACCTCCAAGGGAATACGCTGATGCTTCCTTATGCACACATTTTTGTTAAAGCATGGCTGAACTATTTTTTTCTATAGGGACCCTTGTCAGCCAGCTCTGTTGTTTCTGAATGAGTCACTCGCAAGTCCTCTAATAAAGGTGTGACATAGCGTCTATTTGCTTTTAGCAGAGAATTCTCTTCCAGAGAATTGACATATCTGTCAATTTGCAGCAGACAAATGGCTGGGGTTAATTAGGATTTGTATTTGATATGGAAATGCTGCTGTGATTCCTTAAAGAGGCTGTTGCATCATCAGCAACTCACAGCAGTGCCTAAAGGCAGGCATCTCAAATCAGGTCCCTCGGTTAATAAAAATTGAAGGGGAGAAAAAAAACAAGGGAAAAGATAATAAAAGATGATAAAACACAGTAATTAAAATAGAAACAGAAGCAAGTCTGCAGTGGAAAGCCATGTTAATGGCAAAAATGATGTGGGCAAACCTGTGTTAACACTTCTAAGAAGTGAATTGGTTGCCTATCTTGTGTGTCTCCTGTCCACATTATGAGCAGAGATCTCATTTTTCGCATGGTCTACCTTGTATGATCATGGTGGTGTGTCCTAAACCTTTAGAAAACCCTTGAGTTACCATGTGAAATTGTAGGTGCAGTAGCTGAGCTTGTGGACACAGTTTAATGGATCAGTACATGACACCAGATCCTCACCTGGAGAGAGGCCCTGGGCTGACTCAGACCTGGTACCCAAAGGAATATGTGAAATGCTGTGTCCTGCCTGACTGAAGAAGTCATGCAGGGAGAGAAGGAAGGAGCGGCACACCTTTAAGGAAAGGTGGGAGGCAGTTGGAGTGAACTATCGTTTTAATGTAATGATGAGGGAGGCTTTCAACTGGTCTGTAATATAAGAGAGGACTTACCAACCCTACCATATATCTTGTCATCAGAAAGGAGAGAGAACATCTTCCTCTCTTTCTGGCACAAATATGGTTTTGTTATATTTAAACCTGATGTATATGCCAGGCCTGAACTGCCTCTGCTGCTGCTGTTTCCATGGTGACTCTTGGGACCTGGATATTGCGTAGCATGCAGGAGCTGGAAAGCCAGTGCTCCCCAGCCTGTCCATAGGAAGAGAAGAGATGCAGTCTGCAAGTCCCTGTTGGAGAGATAATTTCATGGGACAAATCAGCGCTTGCTTGGATTAAAGCCTGTCTTGCCCTGACATCAGTGTTTGTGCCTGCTCTGTGTAGAAGGCCGTGAGTGTGAGCAGTGTGGGACTCTCCCCTGTGCGCCTCCGTGTCTTGCACTAATTATGCAGGCTTCAAGCTGTGGCTGGTGATCCATATCCTGTGTCTTTAAACAGTCCTGCTGGTGGTGTTAGTTGTAGCCATTAGTCACTCAGAGTGGAGATGATTTCAAGGAAGCTGACAACTTTAAGCATTACACTTAACGTCTGAAAATATTAAATTGGTGATTGTTACAAGTAGTGCCTAAGATTATGATAACTTAAAGAGTTGCAGGGTTTGGTTGCATTGTATCCTTCATGAAACTTAGTGTATAATCACTTTCCCTTAAATATGGTTTTCCCTGAGGTTCATGTGCATCTTTCATGCATCAGTGGCAGAAGGAATTAAAACAGTAGAAAATGTGATTCTAAAACTGTTAATATATTCAGAGGGGTACATATAGAGTACCAGAAACTATTTTTAAAAAATGACTTGCAGTTAACTAGGGCCCAACTTGACAATAATGTCTCTTTTAAATTATTTGGTTCTTTAGCTCTTTCACTCTATGGACTGTTGTGTGAAATGTGTCCTACAAAACTTTCCCAGCTCTGCATCCTTTCTTCTCCTAACCCCTTGCATTCAACAACATCCTGTCTTCTGTTCATACTTTACTCTATGAACAAAAAACCCCAACACCCTGAAAATCTACAGACTGGAACTTGAGGATGACTATTTTCAGTATTTCCCTTATACAAATCTTCAGTAACAGGGTGAAATGGAAAATGAGAGCAACAGCTGACCTTGTCATAGAGGAATACAAAAAAGCCTCTGGCTAGGAGTTCACAGAGGTGTAGATAGACATCTGAGATGGCTCTTGTCATTTAAGATGTTACCTTCCCCTTACTCTTAACTATCACTCTGCAGGTAGGGACTACTGCCCCAACACTTAAGCAAAGAACAGATTATGGAAGTACTCCTGTCCCACTGAAGGTTGTGCACAACTCACGCTAGCTCTGTTGATTCTGCACTCATGCAAATGTAAAAGTACTCACATAATCTATTGATACAACTCTGTTATGAGAATAATGATTAACAGCTAGTCATGGCGACATCTAGAATTGCTAGATTGGCTATCTGTGCCTTAAGGCTCTTGTTATCTGTAGTACTTGCATAGCAGTAACCACTGAATAAATTTTTCTTTGCATGCAACAATCTACTTTGGAGCCTTATGGAAAATACTATAGCACCATATAAAAAAATTCAAAAATTAAATTACAAGAGTAATTTGCAAACAGTGCTTGTATCCTCAGGATAAAATTTGTTTGTTTGTTTCTCAGTTTAGTACTATTAGGACTCAGGGGGTCTGAGATTTGTAAAGCCAGGACAAGTCTATCAATCATGTTCTCTGTATGTATAGTTTCAATAACTATTCTCTTTTCACAACTTCTTGTCAGTTTGAATTTTATTCTTGGACCTAGTAAGATGGTTACTTTTGGTCTGTTGTGTTCCAACCTAAAATCTGAAGATTAATGAACTTTGTGAAACATGTCACTCTTTATATTGTATATATAAATAGCATCAGTTCTCTGTGATCAATGGGCTGCTTTGGAGAGTACTACTACTTTAAATCATTGTTGGTTACTGAGGAAGAATGACATTCTGTTAAATAAAATATGACCAAATGAAAATTAAAATACATATATATTTTTGTGTTTGTACATGGGAATGTTTGTCTGGCTTGCTTGTGCTAAAATATATACAGAGGACATTTTTTGAATTGAATGAACTGTACTTGATTTTTATCAAGGTTTTGAAAGAAAAAAAGAGAAATAACTGAGTGGTATATCAGCATGTAAGGTTTTTTTTCTGGTAACACTGAAAGTCTCTTTCTACCCAACAGTAAACTTTAGAGAGCTAACATATTCCATGTTTACAGTACTGTTATCAGCTGTCACTTCTTGGAAGTCTGCAGATTGTGAATGTCCTCATAGATGAAGGTCATGCAGAGATGCAGCAGAAGAAACGCTCATTTTCCCCTCAAAGATATTTCCTACTTTCCTGGCTTTTAACTTCTTCTGTACTGTGTTCTCTACCATTGTTTCATGTTCATTGACTTTTCTTTTGATGTCACATCAGGGAGAAGTGATATTGGCTCCTCACAGAGATGTCCTTCAGGAATAGGTGTCCTTCAGAGATGTTTCTTCAGGGAAATGTTGCTGTTCTCAGGAGAGAGTAACCACGGTAGGACAGGACAGGCTTTGACACACATTGAAGTGGTGCCTGCAGAATGAAAATATGTAATTCTAGATTTTAATTTTTCTTGGGAGGGAGAGATGCAGTAAATAATAGTTGTGTGTTTATGTGCTTCTCCAATATCCTTTCTGTAGTATTCATTACTTTAGGCACAAGGTCATCTATTCACATTTTCTGCACATTTTCCATAAGTTAACTTTGATTTGCACAGATTACAAAAAAAATTGGCTGCAGTACCTTTTTGTTTCACACATAATCACAGTGGTATGTTCAGATGCATTCCTCATGCCAGTTCTGCAAGGTGTAACTTCCCAAGAAGAAATACAGATTTCTCAGTTACCATGTTAAAAAATATTGATGGTTTCTCATCTACATGGGAATGTAGTCCTTTGGCTCCTAGACGCTGTGTTGTTGTATACAGTAAGTCACTGCTGCACAAGGGCGCATTTCATCATTACAACTGTAGCCAGACAGATGTTAATACAGGTCTCTGCTCCCTTTGAAATCCCTCACTCACATCTCTTTTACTGAGCAGAATAGAAGCCCCTGCGAGCCGGTGTGGTTTGCTGCAATACCTCACTACAGTACTTTGAATTACAACCACTTCCCATTTGTATGTTGCTAGGCTGCTTTCCTTTAAAAATGAAGTGATCTCAGTGTGCGCATATGTGTGAGTGTGTCTTCCCCCACCTCCCATTTTGAAGTCCTTTTTCCAATGTCAGTTATTTTAGCGAAAAGAAAACAGAGGCCTCAGAGCTCACTTATGTCTTACCATGTGACAGCAGGGTGTGACATGCCCAGGTTGCCCATCCCTGCTGTGGCAGCTGACTGCAGCACCCTGCAGCTCACATGTGACTCCAGCACCTTCAGTTCATATCAGAGGAGACCAGGCTGGGGGCTGGAGGATGGGGGAAGGAGCATCGGTCTTGCCTTTGGTCTGAGGGAATCTACACTAGGGCTACACAGAGAGTTTAGATGAGTAGTACCGTAAGAGCAGGTATGTGGGCATAGGAGAGCAGTGCTTTTCGCTCCCTGATGGTGAGCAGAGAGAGCCCTTGCTGTCAGGTATTGGTGTTTCTGTACAAGTAGGAGGTCATACGCGATTTCCAGTCAAAAGGAGAGTGTCAATGTAACTCCTCCGGTGTGGAGGCATGGTCAGCAGGATGTGCAGGAGTATTGGAGACTCATCTGGGGAATTAATTATCTTTCATGCTACCATAACTTGGTGCAGCCAACAATAGCGTTGTAATGGTGTAGGATACAGGAGTGGATAGTGAAACCGGGAACAGTGCTATTCATTTCAATAGTACTGGTGGTGTTTACACAACTCTGTAAGTGTCTGTTGAGCGTAATATAAACTTAGTAAGTGTTCACAAAGCTGAAATTTCTCTATGACAGTAGAAAATAAAGTATTTTCTCATTGCCTGCATGCATCTTGGCCGTGCTGATTTAATTCTCATGAGCTGAGTAGTGGGAAAAAATGTTTGGCCTTCTAGACATGTACAGATGGTTGGCTGGTCAAAAGCCCTTCTGGTACCTGAACCCTGACTGACAGTGTCCTTTCCCCTCTGGATAGATTACCAGGCTGTCAAGCAGTCTTTCCTCTCTTCATCCATCAACTCAACTGCTGAAAACTCTGGAGATTGACAGCTGAGAAAGTGCATATGTAGCAAAAATATGTCACAGTGGTCAAAAGAGAGATAATATTTTTTTTACACTATTGTTCTACTCAGAGCTATAACTTCTAAACTTTTTTCTTTGATGAAAAATTTAATGCCGTACTTCTTTAAAAAATTTACAGAAAATTCATATTGATGAAATATAATTGTTTAAATTTTATTTCCAGCAGTGTTAATGCTAGAGGATACAATTAATCATGTGATTTAATATCAATATTTTTCATTTCAGTCTCTGGAAATAAATGTATTTTTTAATAGACATGTCATTTTTTCCTCATGAAGCAATGAAATGGGAATAAGACTGAGCTTACCACGACCAGTTCCCAGAATCACTGCATAAAGGCTAACCGTGTTGAAGAAGCTGTGGTTGAAATGCTGATCTTAATGAGAAAAAAAAAATTCTTTTTTTCCATTTAGTTTGATGTATAAACTGAGCATTTATAAAATTTTAATATGAAGTATGAGGCTTTTAATTAGTTTCTAAATTAACACAGTGGTGGAAATTGACAGCATATTCAAAAGCTTTACAATTCTTTTTTTTTCCAATGCATATAGTCTTTTACAGTTCAGAGCAAGCTACCAAAAACCAAGAAGAAAATACCCTGAAATTGCAAAGTGCTCAGAATAAAGTATGAAGTACAGATGTGAATCATATTATCAACTGGAAATTTTTTTTACTATTAAGTCTTTATTATTATTAGTTCCTCATAATGCTCATATAACAAAGACCTCAAGGAGAAATAAAGCATGTTGTCTGCAGAAACAACAACAACAAAAAAGTGCTAAACCAGAAAAGAAACAAGGAACTGGCATATGACAGCTAATCCTGATCTTTCTTAAGGAATTCCTCTTACGTGTGACTTTGTTTTCATCTTCAAAAAAATCTAGCTGAGGATCTCAGCCCATGCAGTGAATCAGGGTGATCTCACTTGTAACTTGCACATTCCCCCTGTGCAAGCACGCTAAACCATAATAGCTTCTTACATTATCAGTTTCATTAAAAACATTTGACATATAATGTAATTTGAAAATATTTATAGACTAAACTTGATCATGAAATTAAGAGCCAGCACTGAAGAGTGTTTGGAAGAACCCTTGCAAAGACACCTGTCAGGTACATAGTCCCTTCAAGAGGTATGGTTTGCAGTCACTTTAAGGTGTGATGGTCTTCAAACCCCAGAAGTAAAGAAAGGGGCAAATTAATGTATCTGCTAGAAATATATTTAAATCAACTCAATTAATAAAAGGCCATGCTATGGAAAAGTGGGTTTAGCCTACTGTTAAGTTTTTACTGTGAGAAAACTGCCTCATTTTAAGGCTTTAGGAAAATGCAGAGGCAATTGCAGTGCAGCATGGATTAATTAAAATTCAGGCATTAATGAATATTGACCTCAAGTCTTAACTCCTGTGAGTAACATCCTCCACCACTTTTCGTTTTTGTGGAGGATCTTAAGGAGGTTTGCAGGAAAAGTGGGAATGTGACCTTCTGTGACTGCTTCTTTCCTTCCTTAAGTTCTCTAAAGCTCATTGCCTTTAAATTTCTCTGCCAATGTCCCTGCATTATGAAAGGAAGCAAATGGATTTATTATAAAGGAATTTCTTTAGTCTTAATTTATTGCCAGTTCCCTGTTTTACAATTTTATTGATGCTGAGGTCGCTTTTGTGTTAGGTTTTTTTTGGGGAGGATGGCGAGATAAGTCCTTCTTCCACTTCAAGGTAGTTCATCAAATGATGTTTTCATAACCCTGCAGCTGCAGATTTTCATTTTTGACCATTTGATCCCCTCAGTTTATTATTCAAAGATAAGCTGTTTGTAATTATTAAACATAAGCACCTCAGAAATGCATAATGATGCCAATTTTCTGCCTTGTTTCCCTTTCCTAGATGCACTGTGTCAGTGCAATATAAAGCCCAAGATGACAGCAATTTACACCTCTGTAGAGACAATAAAATGCAAATAACGTGGTTTAGCTTGTGTATTTTCCCCTGGAAATAATTAGTTTTACCTTCTCATTATTTCCCCTTGTGCAAAAATATATGCACTAATATGTATTTATTTATTTATTCATTCATTTATTTAGCTCAGCTAAGAATTTATCTATTACAAATGCCTGTCAGGGAAGGTTGTGTATTTGTTGGATGCCACATAATGAAGACATGCCTGCCTGCTGCCTTTCACCACTGCTTGTTTGCAGAGTGACATTTGTGGGCTTCAGATTGCAGAAGTGAGTTTTTGTTACAGGCTACTTCAGCCTGAATTATGAGGGGCCACAAAGACCAAATATGACACAGCTCCTTGATTTGGATTGGAGATACTGGAACCTCTTCTTTATAAATAGTCCTTTCTATGGGTTTTAGTTTCTGTGGGATTTTTGTCTCAGCCTCACAGAACAAAACTGCTGCACCCTAGGGAGAAAAGTATTGGTGTCATCAGATAACTAATTTTGGGAAGGCAGAGGATAAAACTGTCAGCTTTACTGAGATGAAAGAATTTCCCAAAGGAACTTTTTATTCTGTAAGGAAAATGACCAGAGGCTTGTAGTGCTACTGGTATTTATTTTAATGTTCCAGTTTGCAGCCTTTATTTGCAAGAGCATTTTGATTAAAATGATTTGTCTTCGATTTTCCTTCTCAAAAATTTAAAATTGATTTTATTATAGTTTATAACATACAACTAAAATAGTTAAAGTTATTTAAAAGTAATCAAAACCACTATTCTGATTATTACAGTGATATTATGAGTCTGAATTATTAACATTACATTTTTTTAAGGAAGTCTCAGGTCAAGTTTTGTTCTCAGGTGATGTTTGGTTCCATGTCAGAATAAACTCAAATGCCAAACTACCACAATTTCTCATGGAAGAGAAGCTCTTACACTGAAGCTGCTCTGTTTCTTGACTTCTGTCGAAATAAGTCATAGATAGCAAATATATATCAGTTCCTATCACTGATTCACTCAAATAAGATTAAAGAGACTAAGAGGACACTATAAGTCACTTGCTGATTTACTGAAGAAGAAAAATAATCAGATCAGTAACTCCCATCTTAAAAGGTAAGACTAGTCTTCTGAAAAGTTTAGTTAATGCTTGGACCTGCTCTATAAATCTAAGTAACTCAGCTTTATTACCACCATGACATCCTCAGCTAGTGAGGTACATAATTCCAGAGTGCAGATGAATAATGTCACCCTATTTGGATTTCTTACTGTAGCCCAGCATCAGAGATCATCAGAAACTGCCTACATCTGCATGATGAGGCAAGCAATGTGCGAGGAGCCTATTTTAAGCCTTTGAATTTTTTCCATCATGAAGCTTTGCTTTCCCTATTTTCCTGGCTCTCAACAAAAAGTGCCTCATCATATTCAACATACACTGAACATCATAGATTTTTGGGATGGGTATGTACCACAGTTTGAAGTTTTTCTTCTTTCATTAAAAAAAATAAATCCAAAAAACATAGGGTCCTGTGCTGCATCTAAGGACTCATTAACTATAAATCTGGAGAACAATTCTTCTGTAGTCAACTAAATCTCTTCCTTGAAAAATCCAGCCTCTTCAAACAGCGGTGGAGGCTCAGAGCCTTCCCCCTGGAGTTTTTACTCTACACTCTAAAAGTGCCTTAATTATCAGGCAGTAGGTGGAATTCAATACGAATGTTTGCAACTCTCCTCCTTCCTTTCTACCCTACTATAAGCTGATCAGGCAACAATGGAGCACTGGGCTAGAAAGGCACCGCAGTGGTCAGCAGGTCTTGTTCTATAAATAGAACAAGAGAACTATAAATCTGGAGAACAATTCTTCTGTAGTCAACTAAATCTCTTCCTTGAAAAATCCAGCCTCTTCAAACAGCGGTGGAGGCTCAGAGCCTTCCCCCTGGAGTTTTTACTCTAGGGTCTCCCTGTCCCTTTTGATAAGGGGGTAACACAACCCAGATACAAAGCTTTTTTAAGTGGTGAAGTTGGAACTTACCACATGTTTAAATTCTGAATTACTCTCTATTATGAATAACTTAGATCTCTGTTCTAAGCAGTGACTTTGTGAGTATGAGCAACGGCTGAACATTGGCTCATGTGTGGACGGAGAACAGAGACGCAGTTCTGATTCTTGACCCACCAACCTGCAGAGGAAGGATTATTATTTTCTGCTTGCACTGGTCAGCATAAAATTATTTTGGTACTCACTTGTTTTATAATTTAAAA
The DNA here is from genome assembly GCF_000695765.1 of Mesitornis unicolor. Lineage (NCBI taxonomy): Eukaryota > Metazoa > Chordata > Aves > Mesitornithiformes > Mesitornithidae > Mesitornis > Mesitornis unicolor. The sequence continues at coordinate 39,099 of NW_010158904.1, read as the reverse complement.
GGACAACTATCCTTGTATGTGCAGGCTTTAAAGGAGGCAAAAGAGCAAAAGAGAAGTGACAGAAGAGATGTCAGCAAAGCACTTAAAGTTTTCGGATACTTATCTCTGTGGGTGAGTTGGAGCTTTGCTCTATCTAATGTTGGAAGCTGCTTTCATTTAGCACTTCTGTAAGCACATACCCACCCTTTGCTATGGGGTGTTGAAAGCAACCAGAGCCACTGCTAGCTGTGCAATGAGACACAGGAATCTGGAGATGGACGAAGTTGTGTATGGTTCTCCTTCAGAAAAGACAGGCTGCATATCCAGAGCCAAAGCCTGTGTATTGCTGATGTATCTGAATTTGGCTATTTTTTCAGAGTGACTGAGAGTAGCATCAGAAGATTCAGGAGCCTGAAAACCAAGTATGGCCAAACAGTATTTATTTCATTAGGAATCAGGACTTTCTGAGGTATGAGTTTGTTATTTAATGGCAGCTTGCTTCTCTTAGGAATTTAAAAAAAACCTCCTTTCTGTCTTTTCATGAGCTGCCTGAACTTGCAACACATCAAATTGCTCTTATGCTCTTGTACATCAATACACTGCCGTCTTCTGGCTCCAGCCCTGCAACTGTCTATACTTCTGAGTACATGTTGTACCATTATCTCCTGCCACATTTCTGTGGAGAAGTGAATGCTAACAATGGTTACTGTACAGGTTTGAACAAGATTTTGTTGTTTGTGATGAGAATTGTGTGATAGGACCATCTAAGGCTAATGAACAAAAAATAAATGGTGTCAGTAGTGGTTAAAAGGTAATTTAAAGAATTCACAGCAGGTAAAGAAAATGCTGTATACAAAATAGTTTATAAATTTCAGACCCTCTTCTTAAACAAAAGCAAGTGGTAGCTTCCCTATTGTGAATCCAAGGCTTTATTTATTGGAAATCAATCATTCCTTCCATGGGAATCTGTTAGACACTGTTAATCATAGCAATCTATTGCACCTCACTGGTAGGTTTTGCAGCAGTATGATCTCCTGGACTTGTATTTACCAATGATTTAGGATGACTGGCATCTGTAAAAGACATTAATTAGCTGTACTCCTACTGTGTTTAAATTCTTGCATAAAGACATTGTATATTAACCACAGTTTTCTTCTGAGATTACAGGGAACAAACTTGGTATGTTTAGGAACTAGCTTGGTTTCATGCTGGAGGGCTGAGCACATTCATAAAAAAATTGCAACTCTGAATATAAACAGAGGAAGAATTTATAGTAACAGCACAGCTTCAGATGATTTTGTGGCTTTAGACTGCAGCTTCAGTCCCTCTTTGTGAGGTTCTGCATTATGCTTCCCATCCTCCATGACATTAAAGTAATTCTCTTCAGCCCATGGCCTCTTGTCTCTCCAAAAAGGATTTGGGAGAAGAGCAGGCTACAGCTTGAGTCTGCAGCTTGGATGACATGGAGTTCCTTGAAGAACTGGGAGGCTATAGAAGGTAACTCACAACATTTGTTTTAAAGAACAGTAGACAATTTATGTCATAGAATCATAGAATGATTTAGGTTAGAAGAGACCTTAAAGATTATCCAGTCCAACCTCCCTACAGGGAGGCAGGGTTAGGGTTAGTGTTAGGGTAGAGACACCTCCCACCAGACCAGGTTGCCAAAAGCCCTGTCCAACCTGGCCTTGAACACTTCCAGGGAGGGAGCATCCACAACTTTCCTGGGCAACCTGTGCCAGTGTCTCACCACACTCAGAGTAAAGAATTTCTTCCTAATATCTAATGTCTAATCTACCCTCTTCCAGTTTAAAATCATCCCCCCTCATTCTATCACTACCTGTCCTTGTAAAAGTCCCTCCCCAGCTTTCCTATAGGACCCCTTCAGGAACTGGAAGGCTGCAATAAGGTCTCCCCGCCGCCTTCTCTTCTCCAAGCTGAGCAGCCCTAACTCTCTCAGCCGATCCTCATAGGGGAGGTGCTCCAGCCCTCTGATGATCTTCAAGGCCCTCCTCTGGACCTGCTCCAACAGCTCGATGTCTTTCTTATGCTGGGGACCCCAGAGCTGGTTGCAGTACTCCAAGGGGAGTCTCACCAGAGCAGAGTAGAGGGGCAGAATCACCTCTCTCACCCTGCTGGCCACACTTCTTTTGATGCAGCCCAGGGTGCAGTTGGCCTTCTGGGCTGCAAGCACAGATTGCCGGCTCATGTTGAGTTTTTCATCGACTGACACTCCCAGGTCCTTCTCCTCAGGACTGCTCTCGAGCCATTTTCTGCCCAGCCTGTATTTGTGCTTGGGATTGCCCCTACCCAGGTGCAGGACCTTGCTCTTGGCCTTGTTGAACTTCATGATGTTGGCATGGGCCCACCTCTCCAGCCTGTCCAGGTCCCTCTGGATGGCATCCTTTCCTTCCAGCTTGGTGTAATCTGCAAACTTGATGAGGGTGCACTCGATCCCACTGTTCACTGACAAAGATGTTGAACAGTATCGATCCCAATACTGATCCCTGGGGGACACCACTTGTCACTGGTCTCCATTTGGACATTGAGCCATTGACTGCAGCTCTCTGAGTGCGACCAACCAGCCAGTTCCTTATCCAGTGAGTGGTCCATCCATCAAATCCACATTTCTCCAGTTTCATGACCAGTATGTAATGCGGGACAGTGTCAGACGCTTTACACAAGTCCAGGTAGATGATGTCAGTTGCTCTTCCCTTATCCACCAAAGCTGTAACTCCATCAAAAAAGGTCACCAAACTGGTGAGGCACGATTTGCCCCGGTGAAGCTGTGTTGGTTGACACCAATCACTGCATCCTTGTTCCCCCTGTGCCTTAGAAATGCCTTCAGGAGGATCTGCTCCATCATCTTGCCAGGCACAGAAATGAGACTGATTGGTCGATAGTTTCCTCGGTCTTCCTTTTTCCCCTTTTTGAAAACAGGGGTTATGTTTCCTGACGTATCTTTAGTTTTCACTGTGATCATAACCTGCACGCACTCCTCTCTCTCCTTGAATGTGAGGATAGGGCCCCCTTTCAGCTGAGTGGAGAAGTTCCTTCCTTTTTCATGCTTGCTTTAGGAGGAAAACAAGAGTATGTGCTTAGTGCAAAGGCATGTGTCTGCCTGCTCTCACATATGGGCTACTCAGGAGTCAGGTGTTGTTCTGATATGGGGATGGCCTGGACTAGCCTTCCTGTGAGATCCAAGCATATAAGGGAGGATATTAGTACTGACCACATTATTATATTTGTCAATATTTGACATGTTAATATGTAAGAAGATATTTACTAAGACTCTTTTAAACACTACATATGCAAGCAGAAAGCAGGTATACTTTTGTGTGACTACCTAAAAGTTTTCAAGACAGTATTTGTGCCTCAGGCATCACTGTGTATTTTTTATTTAGTGCAAAAAAGGGTTCCTGTTAGTAGAGTAGCAATATTTATCTTGTGATTATAAGAGTCTGAAATGTCAGTCTGAGCAGTCTAAACTAGTTAATTGGAATTTTTAACATCAAAAACCCTATTAGACATTTATGTGTCTTCCAAGAATCTTGAAAAGTTAACTTCAGCAGTGCTGTGTCTCCAAGGACATTAAAGAGTAGATTTATAATTAATTTGTTTTATTCTTAATCAACAATAATACTTAATGTATCCTTATTTCAGCTATGTAATCTGAGGAAAACAACATGTTAAGGAAGGGAACTCTTCTTTGTAGTATAAATCTGTAATGTGTTATTTATCTTTTTTGTAGTAAGCAGAGAGAAACTTTGTGGATCTCATTTTCTCATTGTTAAAAAGCTTATTTGAAGATTTAAAAATAAACGTTTACCTTATTGTTTTACTATGTAAACAAATATTTTGAGAATGCCAATTATGTGGTGTGTTTGAAAATATTTATCTTAATGAAACGAAGTATATTTAACTGATTTATGTCTTTCCAAAATTCCAGAAACACACAGCCATACATCAAGCCTCATTGATGAGGTAAAGGCTTGCATGTATTTTGGTTAGAATAAAGAATGCTTTTCCAGTTTTTTCCATCATCTCTCTGGAAGATCATGCTCAGTTGCTCATCCTGTGTGGTCTCACTGAGCCCCTGTTCCATATGCAGTATTTAATTTAACATGTACGGTCCACATGCTTTGGTCTAGAGATACTTAGCATTTAAAAGATCATTTGTTTGAGTGGGTCCAGACTGCCAAGTTGGATGTCTTCATCATTATTATCTGCTATTCTGGCAATCTAAGTGTCAACCACACATTTTACCAGCAGTGATATTGTGTATTATTTGAGCACATTAATAAAACATTATTGAATTAATCCATGCAAAGGGATCATTCTATTAGAATATTCCTCACTTCAATGTGACTCTCCATTGACAGCTGCATTTGGGCATCTGCCAGTTAGTGAGTTCTTAATCCATTTAATGTGTTCTCTACTGGTTTATAAGAGACTAATTTTATAATAAGACTCACATGTAGTACTAAATCAAAGAGCTTATAAAAGGCGAAATTTACCAATTACTTTTGTCAAGCAAGTTAGAAATCCTTCTTGGGAGCTGAGTTACAGAATCTGAATCAAAACAGCTTCTAAGAGAAAAGTATTTAAATATTTATTCAGAACTAATTTCATTAAGGGAATTTAGAACTGGGAGCCTGAACTGTAACCTAGGTGCAGCCTACTTTCAGGTAAGTTCATGAAAAGTCAATTAGTATCAGGTGTAGCATCTTCAGTGGAAGGGAATAAAGATGCCTCTTCTTGCTCCTCTCTTCCTGGCAGTTTGCTCCCTAAATACCTTACTACTCAAATTATTTATCACAGGTTGTGAGAGAGGTCTTAGTACGCTGTGCTATTGGACAACATTCAGAGCACTGGAACAGGCTGCTCAGTAAGGTTCTGGAGTCTTCTTTACTGGAGACATTAAAAATGCACCTGGATATGTTCACAGAATGGTAGGTAGGGGTTGGAAGGGACCTCTGAAGATCATCCAGTCCAACCCCACTGCTAGAGCAGGATCACCTAGAGATCACACAGGAACACATGTCTGGGCAGTCTGTTCCAGTGCTCTGTTACTTTCAGAGTAGAGAAGTTTTTCCTTATGTTTAACCTCATGTGTTCCAGTTTGTGACCATTGCCTCAATTGAGAAGAGTCTGGTCCCATGCTCCTGACATTTTCCCTTTAGGTTTTTATAACCATTAATGAGATCCCCGCCCCGCCCCAGTCTCCTCCAGACTAAACAGACCCAGCTCTGTCAGCCTTTTCTTACATGGGAGATGCTCCAGTCTCCTAAGCATCTTAGTGGCTCTAAGGTGATCCTGTTCTAGCAGGAGGTTTGGACTAGATGGTCTTCAGACAATCTTTTTACTACTCCATCACTCGACTCCTGTAGGCCAGGTTCTGCACTGGCCACTGGATGCGCTTTGCAAAAAGGCTGTCCAGATCCCCCTCATCGTCAAAATCTTCTTCTTCACTATCTTCCTGCTCCTCTTCCTTCTCTGGATCTGCCACTGCCAGAGCTCTCCTCCTCGCTTCTGCCGTCTGGCTTATGAGTCATTGTCCTGATCCACCAGCGGAGTCCAAAGAACAGGACCAGGACTGCAACAATGGCCCACAACTGCCACTGCTGCAGGGGAGCAAAGAGCAGGGCTCCCCGGGTAGAGCCACTCTGCTCCTGGGTCTTCTGTTCCTGGCTCCCCTGCTCCCCCCCCTGCAGCAGCCGAGCCATCTCCTGGCTCAGCCGCTCTTCACACTGCTGCATGTGCTCACATGTGGCCTCATCCAGCTGATCCCTGACCATCTGCGGGTAGCGGATGATGCTTTGCACAAGCATGCCAAAGAACTTCATGGCAGCCATGGCCATGGTGGTGAGGGGAGCAGGGACAGGAGCTGCAGGGAGCTGGGGGCAGGTAGAAGAAGGGCCAAGGCAGCTGGGAAGCCTATGTTTCTGTCATGGCCTTCATCCAGCCCTGACCTCCCACACACAAGCTCTCACCGCTGGCCCAGGCTGTACTGGTGTCAGTCACCAGAGCACATCACAGGCACATCTGCCGGTCAGCCCTAACCTTTGGCCACAGCCCGGCTCAGCCTCTCACAGCTGCCCTGGGCAGCCAAAGCCCAGACACCCACAAAGTACAGAGCCACTAGGCAGGATGGGGCTTCCAGGGGCTTCCTTGACAAAGCAGACGGCAGCTCTCCACACCTTTACCAAACATAGGGAAGAATCACTAGGGAAGTGATTGTCCCCCTGTACTCAGGACTGGTGAGACCACTCTTTGAATACTGTGTTCAGTTTTGGGCAGCTCGCTACAAGAAGGACATTGAGGTGCTGGACCATGTCCAAAGAAGGGCAAAGAAGCTGGTGAAGGGTCTAGAGGGCAAGTCTTATGGGGAGCGGTGGAGGGAGCTGGGTTGTTTAGCCTGGAGTGAGCCTATTGCTCTCTACAACTACCTGAAAGGAGGTTGTAGTGAGGTGAGTGTTGGTCTCTTCTCCCAAGTTACAAGCTATAGGATGAGAGGAAATGGCCTCAAGTTGTGCCAAGGGAGATTTAGACTGGATGTCAGGAAAAGTTTTTTCACTGCAAGAGTTGTAAAAGATTGGAACAGGCTGCCCAGGGAAGTGGTAGAGTCACCATCCCTGGAGGTATTTAGAAGACATGTAGATGTGGCATTTAGGGATATGGTTTAGTAGTGAAGTTGGCAGTGTTAGGTTAATGGTTGGATTCAATGATCTTAAAGGTCTTTTCCAACCTAAACAGTCCTATGATTTTGTGAACTTTTCTAATGGAAATAGGTGAACCATAGAACGAAGTGTCCAAATTCTTCCCTCTTCTCTTTCCTTTCATCTCTGTTTCTGAATGATTAGTTTAGATGTCTCCTAATGGCTTTTGTGTGGGCTGAAAGGTTTCCTGCACAGACTGTTGCCTACTGATATGCATGTGCTCTGCCTCATTCTAAGCCTGGTAAACATAGGTGTTCACTGGTCAAGCTGCCATTTTAACATGGCACTCTGCTAGAGTCAATATACTTTTCCTCTTCAGAAGAAGCAACTTTATTTTGCACTTAACAGCCCTTTCCCTTCACAGCCTTGCCTGTATCAGTGAATTTAATAAACTCTTAAGTCTTCAGGTGAAGGCCAAGCTTTGAGTATATCAGAAGTGGCCTTTTGTGCCTCTATGTATTAACAGACAGAAAAACTACATTGAAATTGTAATTTGAAATCAAACTAATATCACATTGTACATCTTTTTTTCAATTAGTCTTACTTCAACAGGTAGTTGTTCATACTGAGAACAGTAGCTGCGTCAATCTTATAAATATTAATAGGTCATAAACAACTCTTAGGATATTCCATACTAACAGTGATATGCAAAATAATAGCATGCAAGGAAAATCTTGTAGACTTTTGGGAACCATAATATTCTGTCTTTTTAGATCTATATATACATCTATAATACAATTTTAAAATATGATAATTCCCTTGAATATGGAATCAGTCAGTTTTATGAGCTTTAGGGCAATTTAACTGTGCAGGTGTTGAAAGATTTACAGTTACTATCATCAGCCATTCCTCCAAGTAATCATTATTACTAGAGAAGATGGGAGGAAATGGATTTAAACATAATGATCTTGACAAATTGGAGAAATGATCTGAAAAAACTAGGTTGCAGTTCAATAAGAATGAGAACAAAGACTATACTTAGACAAAAATTAGAGCAACACACAAGATAGGAAAAGGATCAAGGGCTGCATTACAAATACAAATATAACCGTATGGGGTAAAGTCAAAGGTCCACCTAGATTAGTGTCTGTTTCTGACAGTCAACAACTTTTCATGCTTCGGAACAGACTACAAGAAAATGGAAGCGCAGAATGCCACCTCTACTGATGCACACTTTGTCCTTCTGGCATTCTGGATTAGGAGTTTACTGAAGCAGAGTCACATCTCTAACATCTCATTTTAGAATACATTAGTAGATCTTCCATGATTTATTAAAAATATCCCTGGACCTATTCATATTTGTGCTATCCAAATCATCCTGTGGCAAAAGATTCCACAATTTAATTGAGTACTGCATAAAACTTTACTCCTTTTTTTTCTTGTTAAACATGTTGCCTGTAATTTCATCATATGTCACTTATATATTATGAGAAGTAATATATCATTGTTCTCTGTTTATGTTTTCCATGACATGTGGTTTTTTTTAATTTAAAAAAATAATTTTGCAAGTGTTGATTATGTCTTTCTAAGTTTTAAGAAAGGTCCTACTCTATGTAATTTGTCCTCAGAGGCCATCACATACTTCTGGTAATCCTTCATAATCCTTGTCACATTTCTCAGTGCCTCTTCTGATTCTACTTTACCAGTTTTTACTATCTACCATATGGTTTCTGATATGTGGTAGCCAGAATTGCACACAGCAATTGATATATAAATGCACAAAGGTTTAATTCAGTGATGTTATGCAGTATTCTTCCCTTTCTATTTCCTAATAGTTCTGCATATTCTAATAGTTCTTGTGACTGCTGTTGAGTATTGGGCTAACATTTTCAAATATTTGTTCACAATATCTCCAAAGTTTCATTCCTGAGTCATAAAATCTTACTGAAAGCCCACTGCTCTACATATAGAATTACAATTACTTCTCTTAATGGGATTTATTTTGCATTTATTGATTTTTCATTGTTTATCATGAGATCCTTCAGCTATTTTCAGCCAGTTTAGCTGTGGCTATCTTGAATGAGGGAGCTAGTATTGCACCCCAAGTATTAGCCCATCTCTAAATTAGAAATACATCTGTATACTTACATCAGCTATTTGACTATGTGCAGAGCCTTTCAGAATGTAAGTATGTATGTGTGCAGGTACCAGATTTGTGATTACCCAGCTGACATTTATGCACATAAATTGGGCATCCACAAACATCTGTGTTTGTCTGTCACTGAAAAACTGGTCCTCAGTGAATTAAATGCTATCCTAATTAAAAACATATCTTCATGCTGCACAAGCACTGTGTGTATATCACACAATCTATGAGTCCCAAGACTAAAAGAAAAGTCAGTCATAAACACTGCATGTTGGTGCTATTGGTGTCAAATTCTTCTCAGAAGTTTAATAGATTGTTGTGGAAGGGAGTCTGTAAGCTGATTAATGACAACACCACCACTGTGGCCTGGTGGGACCTTGTATAGTTTTCAAACAAGGCTGAACTGGGGTAAAAAACCCAAACCCTTATAGACAGTGCTGCTGTGTATGTTCTTTGTGGACAATTGTGATTTTCCTTTGATTGATTTTATAACTACAAAAGAATTATTACAGAGCTTTTGCCCAAAATGTTAAAGGTAAGCAGAAAAGTATGAAAATAATTTTCAAAATGAGGTGTGCCCAATTAGGTGTGAGTTAGCTGAATGCCTGATTGCACACCCAATTGGCACATTAAATTTGTCATGGTTTCTTATTCAGTTTGGGTACTTGTGCATGCAAATGAACAGGTACTCATGTATCCTATAATTTCCATAAGTAATTGACGTATTTGCATGTGTAATTAAATTCTTTGTAACTGAAAGTCAAGTTTTGACTGCCTTAAGGTTCATCAAGAGCATGAGCTTTGGACCTTTCAACCGGAAATGAAGTTCAATGATCCACTGAGAAAACGGACTTCACCTCAAAAAAATGGGGAATTATCTTGCCAACATAGATTATCCTAAAATGTTCTTTTGCTGACTTAGGAAAGAGGGATACCAGCATGGATCAGCAGTGGTAGGTGACAAGATCCTAGCTAAATGTAAGCAACAAAGATTTAGATACAAAAAGATTATTCTTAGCAGCCACTAAGTCACTAAGATTTTTTTTTTTAGAAAGAATAAAAATGGGAATAGCTGATCAGCCCATCAAAGGTTTCTATACTCTATACCATAGACACTATATAGGTTATCATTGCTGTGAAGTAACTGATGTAACAGAGATGAGATTACTCATACGACTAGGAGGTGAACATAAATTGGTATAGTATGCTCAAGAAGGACAAATGAGGTAGAAGAGAAAAGGTATTCTCTTGTATATGCAAGATAGCACACTTGCTTGGTGGTTGAAAGTGTAAAAGGTATGCAAAAAGTCTCTGGTTAATAGTTAAAGAGAATAGGGAAGAAAGATTGCAGGTATGTTGACAGATCCTGATCATTTGGCCTAAAAAACCAAGATGAAGCCTAATGGCAACACAGATAGGAATTATTGTCAAAACAGAAATAGGATGAAACACCAGATCTCTGAGACAGAATGTAGGATTTGTGGTGGACCGCAAGCTGAACATAAATTGTTGTACAGCTTACAGCATGAGGTTGTACAACTGTGAACATTATGTCTGGGATGAATACTCAGACATGCAGACCACAGGATTTCTATTCCTCTCAGACCTGTATGGCCAAGCTGGTTTCCTGTGGTTATTACACTTAGAGAAAGATGTGAAGTGACTGGAGAGAGTGTCCAGGAGAATCTTTAAAAAATATTGGCTTGGGGGAAATATTGAAAAAACTGGACCTGGATAAGACACAGAATAGGAAATGATTGGGATGAGATAACAGACATTAGGTGTACAGAAGTCTGCTACAAAAAATGAGAGGATAAATTATTCGCCAAGTCTTCGGTAGATAAACAGTAATAGGCTTTGTTTTCAGCAAGAAAAGATCAGGTTAGATATTAGGAAACCCTACTTGCAATGGAAAGTTACAGCACTAGTCAAAAATATAGCTTTGCGCTTCATGAGTAGACATCTGCAGAGGTTGTAAAACCTTAATTGCTGGAGATATTAAAAAGAGTTTAGCCATATGTCTTTCACGAATGACACAGTGATAATTGATCCTGCCAGAGTTCGGCTAACTGTTATTCTCCAGGCTGCTCTCAACTGTTCTTTATATAATCTGTTATTTTATGATTTTGATTGAAATTATATATTTTTAGTAATTGCTTAGGCTTTTACAAAACCAGAATTGAAAAATTTTAATAACCCAGCAGCATGGAGTTTCACAGCTACCTACAGTTCCTGTTTTTCCTCTGGCCTCTTTATTTAATGACTGTTTCAGAAAAGCCTGTGCCTTAGTGACTTACTATGCTTGACCTTGAGGAGATGCTGAAGATAATTTTTGTGTCCAAGAGAGAAACAATCATGAAGGCTTTATTATTCTGAAAGTTGGCTAATCCAAGCAGTCAGAACTGCCAGGGTTGGATAATTTGCAAGGTCTCTCAAGAGAAAAAAGACTCTTTCTGTCCAGTTTTTGTCATTTCTTATCCTGACTTCACACTCTGAGTATGTGAAGTATGAACCCACAGACTCATATGCTGCACATCAGAGGGGAGCTCCTTTTGACTCTTTGATCCAAAGTCATGAAAGCTGAAAACAGGTACTGATGAGACGGCAAAAGTGGCTGCTCATACAGATGGAGTCTTCCATCTTTTCTGAAATTTGTGCCCATAAAAGCCATGTGCAGTCTCAAGAAAAAGGTGGAAGAACATAAAAAACAAAGTTTTAATAAAATAGATATGACATGTATTTTAATGAATGTTACTTGGCTTAATTATTTTTAAAAATTTAGATAAATTTAATGAAGATTTAAGAAAGATAATAATGAAGATTCATGGTCAAATTTTATAGTCTTAAGAACTTCTGGGATAACCTTACAGTGTGAATCAAAAGACCTTCCTCAGTCTTTCTCCACCCTTCCCACACCAGTAGTGGTTGGTGTGCTGCAGGTGGGCTCCACTGTCGGACTGCTTGGATCTGTGCTGTGTCTGCACCTTGCTAGCTTAGATGGGACTGGCACAGTGGGGAAAATGTGAACCACAAGAGTAGTACAAAATGTGAACCACTGGCACAACCCTGAATTGAAGCTACAAGCCAAGTTCAGTGTATCTGGAGAAAAGAGATAAATCCCTTGAGGGGATTACTTGAGTATGTCACTATTTCATGAAATAATAATAATATAATTCTGAATGTGTTACCTTCAACTCTGATAAATAAGCCTCTGCTTTGTATTACAGCAAAACCTGTGTGGTATTGGGAAATGAAATGAATCTGAGGGAAAGCAACAGACAGAGGGGACCTGTTCCCACAGAGGCAATCAGTGAGCACAATTTGGGGCATGCTGGCAGCTTGGAGGTGTCCACCTCCTGGGGACCTGCTCAAGGGGGCTGGCATCCAGGAACTAGACTGCCAGACGCAACGGGAGTGATGAGGAAGGTTATGTTAGCAGCCTCTGCGTCTGCAGCAGGAGATTTCTCCAGAAGTGACAAAGAGGAGCTCTGTTAACAGGAATCAGGCAACACCAGACCTCTGTCAGCCCAGAATCACACAGAATCACAGAATCGCTTGGTTGGAAAAGACCTCTGAGATCATCCTGTCCGACTGTTCCTGTCTACCCCCTAAACCATATCCTTAAGTACCTCGTGTACCCACTCCTTAAACACATCCAGGGATGGTGACACCACCACCTCCCTGGGCAGTCTGTTCCAGCTTCTGACGACCCTCTCAGTAAAGAACTTCCTCCTTATCTCTAACCTGAACGTCCCTTGGCACAGCTTAGTGCCATTTCCCCTTGTTCTATCCTCCATCACCTGGAAGAAGAGACCAGCACCCACCTCTCTACAACCTCCCTTTGGGTAGTTGTAGGTGGTGATGAGGTCTCCCCTCAGCCTTCTCTTCTCCAGGCTAAACAACCCCAGTTCCCTCAGCTGCTCCTCATAAGGCTTGTTCTCCAGACCCCTCACCATCCTTGTGGCTCTTCTCTGAACACGCTCCAGATCTCACCTGAGCTCCCAGAGCTACAGCCTACCAACCACCATGCTGTGTGAAATGCGCTGTGAGGAGCAACCTTCGAGAAGGGTATGAGTCAGTGAAAACTAGTGGTGCTATGCAGAGATTTGTCTTACCAAAGGCAGTTGTGCAGTCAGATCAAGGTGTTAGTGAGACTCCTGGTCTCCAAGGGACTGCTGTGCAGCAAAGCCTGGCACAAGCCACGTTCCTCTGCCAGCAGCTCAGCTGCTGTTACAGCTCCTTTGGAGAGGGGAAGGGATTGACATTTATATTGATAATAACTTTTCTGTTATCACTGATCTTTGCAAATTCAGACTCAAAGTCTTAGACATGTTATTCCAGCTGCTTCTAAAAACTCTGAGGGTCTCTGTACCATTAAATAATCAAGCATACATTCATACAAGCACTCTTCAAAAGAATCAAAAAAACATACTGGTGCTGAAAACTCAGTCGCATAATTTCTATGTGAGAGAGCATTTCATTTGGTGTGTGAATGCTGCTGTAAGACCTGTTTACAACTATCAGGATATTTCCTTATAAGTGCATATCTTCCCAGGGCTAAAGTAATTACATTTAAATGGTCGTTTTGCTTTCAGAGTGCTGCATAAGGACAAATATTCAGACCTGAGAGCATTCACAGTGAAATTGTGTCACAGTAGATGCATTTCAGTTCCACTTGCAGAAATCTTGATTTTTTAAGGAAGATCTGTAGAACAAAATTGTTCTATGTCTTATGAAAACACATGGAGATGCCACTTTCCTTCTAATATTTTAATGAGTTTGTTCAGATGTTATTGCTATGAATTAAATAATTGCTCTTGTGTTTCAATTGCTTATATGTATGTATATGCCCATAGTGAAATCCTGGGTCATATTTCTTGTCAGTCTAAGAAGAAATGGGATAGCATGAGATCCCTAAAATTTTTAAATAGTAGATAATGAACAGAAGTAGGCTGGGAAGCTGCAGGTAGGTGGCATCTTGAAAGTGTCTCTGAACCGGCCTTTATGCTGTTTTCTATAAAAGTGTGTCAGCTAGCATCTGTCCAGAGTACATAGAAAATAATATGATGGGATGAAATTTTAAAGCTTTTTCAGTGAGGATTCTTGCAAGATTAAATTGAAGCAAAACAGATCTCCCTCTTAAAGAAGTATTTTACTAACAGTAGCTGACAATAATTTTTGTACATCACAGTTGTATTATTTGTGTAGCTCTAGATATGATGGTAAGAACTTGAAACAAAACTGTTTCTCTTCTGCATTAATGTTGCTGGATTCATGTTTCTGAGAAATTTTTCACTGGTAGGCTGGCTTTGTGAGTTTGTTTTTCCCTCCAGTGTAATCAAAAGTTAGAATAAATGGAAAACATCATTGTCATTTGTATTATGGCTAAGGAACATAGGTCTTCTCCTTCTCTAAATTTTTTGAATATTTCAGTTAGAAGAGGCCTACAGTGATCATGTAGCCCATGTTGGTAAAGGGTTTCCTGATATTCTCAAGTAGTGCATTAGCAATGTCAGTTCAAGCTACTGGCGCAGGAAATGTGGGTAAAGGTGATGTAAAGATAGTGAAGCACTGGAACAGAGCACCTGTGAAGATTTTTGCATCTCTATTATTGGACAGTTTTAAAAAATAAGACAGTTAAAAATCTACTGGCAATAGTTTAGGCACAGATTCCTCCCCATTCTGTTTTATATTATTTATTGATATTTATTGTAGAATCATAGAATGCATTGGGTTGGAAGAGACCTTTAAAGGTCATCTAGTCCACCCCCCTGCAGTAAGCAGAGACATCTTTAACTAGATTGGGTTGCTCAGAGCCCCATTCAGCCTGACCTTGAATGTCTCTGGGAATGGGGCCTCCACTGCCTCACTGGGCAACTTGTTGCAGTGTTTCACCACCCTTATAGTGAAAAACTTCTTCCTAATGTCTAATCTAAATCTACCCTGCTCTAGTTTAAAACCATTGCTCCTTGTCCTTTTGCTATGCACCCTTGTAAACAGTCCCTCCTCAGCCTTCTTGTAAGATCCCTTCAGGTACTGGAAGGCCACTATAACATCTCTCTTTTTTATCATATATCTCAAGCTGTGTTGGTTTTGTTGGTGGTTGTTTTTGTTTGTTCATTTGTTTGATTTTGTTTTGGGGAGCTTTTTTTTTTTAAAGTTCCATCCGCTAGTACTGTGAGAACCTAAGCTGCCAGTGAAAAGAGAAATAAAGTAAATTTCTACCTGCAGAGAAAGGGTTAAATAATTGACTCTGAGGTAGCCTGGGGACACAATACAAGAAGGATTTGATAATAAACCCCCATTATTAAAACAAATCGTTCTGTGAACAGTAGAACCAAGAAAGCCTAGTTTTCTGTGGATTCTTCCACCGCATTTCTTGCCTTTCCACCATAATAATCCCAGCTGTCCATGACTACTACATTTCTCCTACCATGGTACCTCCCATTCTCCTACAAGCCCTCTTCAATTGGTCAGAATAGGAACTTAATTTCTCTCACACAGAAAAAGATCTTCCCCAAGAACCTCGTTTGCTTCACCTATCTCTTTATAATACTGTTTGGGGAAGCATCAGTTGACTCAAAGCTGTGGAGGTGGAGGTTGCTGACTGCTGCTGCTCTTGGGCAAGGTAAACAGAAGTGCTGACATGCCCCTGCCTTTCCACCTCCAGGTGCACCAGTGGCACTCCACCTGACTGGTGGTTTTCATTGCACTCAGAACTTCTGTAAAAATTAGATTAATATTAATCAGTCCCTAAATTGGATCTTGGAGACTGGTAGACAGACAGCATAATCACTAAAGTCTCCATTGAATTAGATAAAATAAATCTCACAATTTTAAAGGTAATGAAGTTTTTGGAAACCTGGCTTGTAGTTTTTGAACTGCTGGAATTGTCAGGTCCAAGTAAAATGTGCTTTATAATAAATAACTCTACAATCTGATATCTTGCAAGCACTGTCACTGGCTGCCAAGAATGTAACTCCACTCTTCCATTCTAACCTCAACGATGTGGAATTGTTCTGGTAAGCTAATATATTTTTCTCTGGAATTGAGAAAAGTACAACTGGTTCCAAGTCACATAAATAAATTATTTCAGAGCTGATACAAGATGTTCTGCAGGTCTGATTAAGAATTTAATCACTGGAGAGCTGCATGATCTGATACCAGGAGATGTTTTGGAAACATGCTTGTATGTATTTACACCACCTGCTCTCAGGAAAGGGCAAAACAATCTGATACTGGTTCTTCTTAGTATTGCTTTGTTTTGTCAGGGTCTATGTTTTTTTCTTTAAAAATACATTTAGATTGTTTTTCACTTGGATATAGTGATTATAAAACCAAATATGATAATAAGTGTAGTAACTTCTAAAATATTTTGTGTGTAGAATTTTGTTTTTCTTAACTAATCAGACAAAATACGGTATTAACTTGAAACACATACATTAAACATTCATTTGCGGCATAAGCTAAATAAATATTATGAAATGATAAGTTTAAAGATTCAGAAATAATGCTCAGAAAAATCACTCAAAGGTAATACTGCTGAATATCTTTTGAAGTTCCCTGCCATGATTTAATATGACAGGAAAGAAACTCCAAAGACTACAACAGCAGGAGTTCATGACTTTGCTGTAATCATCTAACCTAATCCAGTTCAAAAGCCAGGTCTGGAAATCATAGTTCTAAGACTTATAATGTGAAGATTTTTATACATTTGATGGTGATCTATTGTTCTTTCCTGGTTGTAGGTATCAAGTAGGAAATGGGCAAGAAACAGAAACAGACCTGTGATCAAAGGACAATCTGCAAATCACATTTGAAGACTGACTGTAGTGAAAATAGCATTTTCTCAATGCTATGCTTTTTCTGTAGTTAAAACAGCAGTAAATGATAGTCACTTTCACTTCTGTACACTTATCCCTAATCTTATGTTGACTTTTTATTCTCTGTAGAATTTGGTTGACCTCAGACCAGAAGAAAAGCTTATATTCTTATTCACAGTGAAGTCAGGACATTCGCTGTCATTTCCTTTTGGATTGGAGAAGTAGAGTGAGTCCTGACATGGAGTATATGATACTGAAGCTTGGATTTCTTAGAATATCTTATGGGAAGTTGAAGTGTGATATGTCATTGCTCCATCTGCCTCAAAACCAGCAATGAGAAAGAAATGTCTCTTTCCTCTGAAAGTGATGACTACCTGTTGCCCTTATTTTTGTTATTTGGACATTGCATTCAGACTAAAAATTTATCTTCTGCAGAAATGTGTAGATATAAATTGTATAAACTGCTTATTCAAACAAACATTGTCCTTAATGGATGTTATCTTTTTTCACAGTTAGTTATTCTCACCACAGTCATATGTAGTGGTGGAATAATACTGTTGTACAGGTACCTCAGCAGATCTTCTAGGAAATTTGGTGATGTGGAAAGACAAGGTCAGCTGTTTCTTTGCGTCAACTCCTTCCAGTTCTACAGCAGTTGAAAACATGTGGGGTTCAGTGGAGCAGAGGCGCAGGCTGCCCAGGGGGGCTGTGCCAGCTCCATTCAGGGGGTTTCCAGCCCCAAGGAGGGCACAGCCTTGAGCAGCCCCATCTGACCTCAGCTCTGAGCCTGCTGTGGCAGGGCTGGACCAGGGATCTCCTGAGTTCCCATCGAGCCTGAGCTGCCTGTGACCCCATGGTATGTTAGTGCTCTCTACCTTCACTTACTGTAGTACTTCTATGTTCTTACTGATTTCAGATCACACTCCTCTGAGTAAAGATTAATTCAGGGACAAGATCACATTTGGTGCTGCCAGAATTGTCTATATTAGGAAGGAAAAATCAATCTGAAACACGTAGAGCCAATAGTTCCATGATTGAAAATTCCATTATGGTCCTCTCCATGTGAAGAGTAAAATATCTGTCCCTTCTGGAATAGTCAAACAGGTTTTGTTATTGAAGGACAAATGGGATCTGTTTCTCTGCATCAAACGAGACAGTCACTGGTATGACAGAAAAATCACTCAGAGTTCTTAATTTGAGATCTGAGAAATTAAGAAGCTCTAAATGTTTATCTGGTAATAAAATTACTATTGAGTTCTTCTCTCAAGTAGACAGACCATTATGAAGATGTCTATGCAGACAGCAGCACATTGGCATTTTCAGTTGACTATAAAGAGGTTGATTCTGAAAAGGTCTTGGAGATCTTTCTGTTGTGTATTGGAATGCTTTTTTTCTTCTGATTTTAGGACTTTCTATGATTTCTCCCTTTCACTGTGGGTTATAGTCATGCAACCACCTGATAAAAGTCTTGCCCATAAATGTCTTTGCCTTACATTTCAAGAAAGTAAGCCTTTTTCCTACCAAAAAAAAAAAGACATAAAACCACCTTGTTCAGTTGCACTACTCATTACAGTATTGGGCAATATCAGCAAAAAAAAGGACATTAAATAGCTAGTGATTGCTTAACTCTACCTCATCTAGATTTGAGCAACTGTATTTGAGCTATAGGAAATATACCACTAGCATCGGTTTCCTCTGTGATTGAACTGCAGTGTAAGTATATATATATACTCAGAAAGAATCCATTCATGCAGAAAAACCTGAATTGCAGTGCTTACCAGATTCACTTTTGTACCAGCTTTACCAATAGTGGGAGTGGTGTCATGGACTGAGGCAGAGGTAAAGGATGTGTGTGGGCTAGTCAGTGCAGACTTGCTCAGCAGAGAGTGGAGAAAACTAAAATTTCTCTATTCTCTTTCAGACACTTGTTTTATAAATCGTCCCTGTTCTCTTTGATGATGCAGACAGGTTCTCCATTGACAACAAAGGGATCCTGCGGTGACTTACAGCAAAGATATCTATTTAGTCAGGTGAATCCCCATTTCCAGCCTCGCACTCTAGGAGGTTTGTGAGTGGCTCTACAAACAAATCCACCTGCACAGACTACAAGTTATCTTTAAACCCTAACTGTTGCTACAGGTCATGGAGGTGTTCTTTGAAACACATTAGCATGCCCTGCCAGAAGTTATTTTCTCCACTGCAGCAAAGTCTGTGCAGATTAAGGAATTCTTTCTCACAAAGAGCTTGCAGAAAGATTTCTGGCAGTTTTTTTTATCTCTTTTGTAAGGAAATGGGTCAAGTAAACCTCGTATATTTGAAAAAGA
Source organism: Mesitornis unicolor (assembly GCF_000695765.1). Taxonomy (NCBI): domain Eukaryota; kingdom Metazoa; phylum Chordata; class Aves; order Mesitornithiformes; family Mesitornithidae; genus Mesitornis; species Mesitornis unicolor. The sequence goes on along the minus strand of NW_010158904.1, from coordinate 20,168 downwards.
GCCAGTTTCTTGGGGACAGCCTGCACATGTTTTTATTTGTGTGTTCAGTACTTTACATTTGAGCTGACATAGGGAGAAAGTGAAATGACAGGCATGGCTAACCTGGTTTCGATGCAGAATTGTTAATGACAAGGCAGCTCTCTTCTCCTATGTTGTTTCCCTCTGAGCACTTAATAATTTTTGACATCAGCCTTGTGATTTTTCCTCAAAATATCAACATATCACATAGGAACTGTACAAGTGTGTGTCTGTTTTAAGGAACAGGGTTCATTTCAGAAGAGGATCCTTGTATGCGTAAGTTTTGTTTATTTTTTTCATCACAGTAACATGGGATTGCTATATCAGATGAAAACACTGGCTTATCATATCTTATAGTCTGCCTCTCGCTCTAGCTAATATCTGAGGGTTTAAAAAATAAGGAAAAAGTTCTGTAATGCACCTGAACTATTGTGCAGTATTCTGGGTCTGAATTTGGTATAGACAAGATTTTTTTCTGATCTCTTTTACAAGGTAAGTTTTTATATCAAAGATTTTATCTGTCACTTCAGTTGCATCACTGCTATATAAATACAATTTAACCTTTTAAAAAAATATGTCGATAACATTTGTTGCAATGTAAGGTGTTTAAAAACAATCTAGAAATCAATGTGAATCTGCAACAGTTTTGATTAAGCACTAATGAGGCAGAGCAGGAATCATGATGCTTTTGCGTACAGAGAAAGACAGAAATAGAAAATAGTTTAATTATTATTATATTGATCCTTTATTTCAGAAACAACACATCATATTTGCCTCTGGTTCTTTGTTACTTGGTCAGGGTCTTTTGTCTACAGCTAAGACCATAGTGGTTTGCTGAACCAAAATAAGAGGTATCTGCTGAAGGGGATATGAATGCATTATTGTTATGCTGCTGACCTTTTATCAGGAGCATAAATACATACTCAAAGACAAAGAAGAATTTGGCATAACATTAGGGTTTATTTTGTAAAGTTTTCAGTTTACTGGAGATTTACGTTTTTAATTACTAGTGGTCGATGTAAAAAAAAATTGGCGTGCAGATGGAAGTATCAGTTTAGCTTAGGAGCTGCATCTACCATACTGCTAAAGGATAGCTGATTAATCAGCGAGCTGGCTGGAAGCCTGTGTTTAGTTCAGTTTCCAGATTTCCCATAGACTTGCACGACCTTGGCTAAATCACCCTTACTAAGTCCTTGAAGGAACATCCGTCATTTTATGCATTTCAAAACCCCTGTGCAATGAGTAGGAAGCAACATAGCCCAGCTTTGTATGACCAGAAGGTACTGATTTACTACAGTGGGAACTGACCCTGCATTACTTAATGCTACACAGAGCTGTAATTTAGGCTGAGGGAATCACAGAGCAGTTCTGGTTGCAGGTCATCTGGTCTTACCTCCTGCACAGAGCTGAACTATTATTAAAGTTGTATTGCTCAGGAACTGACTTAGCTGGTAAAATTTTGAAAACCTCTGAGGATGGAGCTTCCACAGCCTCTCTGGATACCTGCTCTGATGCTTACCACTCTGATGGTGAAATTTTTTTCTCTTACTGGAATTGTACCTCCAAGGAGAACCTAGTTTTGCCTTTTCTGGAACTGCACTTTATATTGTTAAAGATTGCTGTTAGTCTTCATTTTTAGCCTTCCCTTCTCCAGGCTGAAAAAAACATGTTCCCTCAGCCTTTCCCCATGTACTGCAAGCCCCTAACCATGCTACTGACACTCCTCTGGTCTACCTGTAGGTCACGTCTCTTGTCCTAGGCTGGTAAAACTGGATACAGGGCACCACATACCTCCTCACAAATGCCAAGCAGAGCAGAATAATATATTTTTTTAACCTGCTTACTGTACTCCTGTTAATGCACCACAGCATGCTGTTAGCTTTCATTGCTGCAAGGATGCACTGCTGCCTTGTGTTTAACCTTTTTCCTACCATGATCCCCATGTTTTTTTTGCAGAAGCACTACCCAGCCAGCCAGTCACTAGTCTGTACTGTTGCATGGGTTTTTTTCTGCCCTAAGGCACTAAAATTTATCTTTGTTGAAGTTTGAATTGCTGACCACAACTTTGGGTTAGTGTTCAGTCCAGCAACTGATTCATCCACTTTGTAGTTCAGTCATGCAGTCCATCTCCCTAAATCTTACAGAGATTTTTTTTAATTAGTTTTCTCTATTCCTAGTCCCGTTGTTAGAACTTGAGATTTTGCTCACTGAGTGAATGACAGTCAAGCACACAGGGAAAAAAGTTTTCCCTTTTCAATTAGCTATAAAGAGGATTGATTTTAGTGTTTGAATATGCTATCAAGCAGAAGCTGTTCTGGACAATGTCTGTAGCACAACTATTGCAATGTTATTGCAGGGAGAGAGGAATCCAGGCAGACTAGAGAATAAATAGTGCCCAGTTCAGTTAGTGCCAGGGGGCACTACCAAGGGTGGACTATCATGAAAAATAGAGGAGTCTTGAGCATCTGCTCAGGAGGTCTAGTTCTAAGGACTCTAGGTATGAATATTTTGTCATGTCTTAAATATAGCAGAATAATTATTCCACAAGCTACAAATGGGTGTCAAAGATTAATTGTCCCAGCCATTTCATTCACTGTTTGCTTGCTGGCCCTGCCTCCTTGTAGGTCAGTTATCATTTTGTGCAGCTTACTGGTTGTACATTAAACTCCCAGAGGGATAGTGCTAGCAGGAGTTAGTACATTTGAATTCCCTGAAGGAGAAATGTAGAAAACATATACATACAGTTCATTAAATTTTGTTCTCATTAGAGTTCTACTAAGCATATTTATTTGACTCCTACTGCTATTTATCTTATTTTCTCTGGAGTCATGTATTTACTAGAGTCAAACATTAATGTTATCGATCAAATCAATTAATATTATTGATCAAATTTGCAGTGGTATTCCTACTATATATATAATTCAGTAAGAGATCTGACCTCTAGAGTAAGTCAAACAAATTTAAGAGCAATGACTTCTTCACTATAAATGAAAATTAAATATTTGCTGTAAATGAGTAATTTCAACACTACATGTACAATTTTTTGAGCATATTTCTATTCCTCCACAATGGAGAAAGTTTTGGTTTAGAGAGCACAATGAAGTATTTTTTCCTTTGTGAAGGAAAGAACTCTAAAGAATCATATTAGGAGAAGGAAGCAGAATATGTAAAAGCACAGCTGCCTGAAGGAAGAGGCAAAAGGAGACAACCATTAAGTAACTGGATTAACCTCTACTCAGCCTTTTCACCTGAGTGAGATTTATTTTGATAACATGCTGTTTGTATTCTTCCAGGTTCACACACAATGTAGAAAGCTTTCTTAAAGAATGAAAAAGAAATTGAAGTGTGCATCTCAGTAAAAGTCCCTTACTGGGCAATAAAATAATACATCTTTCAGTAACTTGGAATCTGGAGTGAGATGTCCCAGTAGCCATAACTTGAATAATACACTAATGGAGATACTGTCTTATACACAACTTCTTTCCAAATTGCAGCTGCAAGAACAATCTGTGGAGGCAATTAAACAGAAAGCTTATCTTATTTTACTTGAAAATGGATTTACTGAAGAAAAATTATCTATCTTGAATTAGAATATTATCTATCTTAAGTTAGAATAAAATGTCAAAATCTAAGACTTTGCAAAAATGTAAGTCCCAAATGTCTTTGATTCAAATAAAATACATTTTCTGTTATTTTTTAAATATTTTTCACTGAGATACAAAAATAATTGTGCAGAAATTGATTATATTTAGCTTAATTGAAAAACAAAGTCATTTCAAAGCAGGAAAGTGTAAGCTTCTTGTTAGAAAAGTTTGAAATAGTTTTAAGAATTCTGAAAGTTAAAAAAACAGCTAATTTCTTCTAATAGCTTAGGCTATTGTACAGATATATAATTGAAAAACTCTCCATCAAACATACACATTGTATAGCAGCTGTAGGAAGTGCTTATTCTTCTCACAGCCTCCATATTAATTTGTCTAGTTTCTGTGTATTTTGCTTGAGGAGAACTTCAGCAAACACGCAGTGCATTTTCCATTTTTGTGGATGAGTTATATCAAGGTTTCCTTTGTTTTCTCTGGGTCTGATGTGAGAATGGTCCACCTCATGATCTTCAGCTGTTTCCATCCAAAACACTCAACCCAGCCATAGCAACTGCATCTATTATTGAGATGAGGATGGGTCTGGGGCCAAGAGCTGGCTGGCTGATGTTTGATTTGAAAAAGACCAAAGTGCTGGCTATGGGAAACAGCAGGACCAGATGGCAAAGATAATATTGCTACTTTTGACTTAGACGAGGCAAGTAGGAATGAAGTTAGTTCACTGCTGATATGAAAAAAATAAGAGAGCTAACACAGAGAGAGGGATCTGGTTTCCCCTTTTGACCTTCACCTTTATTTAATATAAGTAAGTAGGCTCATTTCTTTAGAGTCATGCTATTACTTTGATCTCAGACTTTGCAATGAATTTTACTAAGGGCTATACTTTACAACCATCTGGAGATTGAAAGTGTAACAGAATTCAAGGCTCTTCTCATTAAAAGCATCTCTTTCTGGAGTGCACACTAATGTTTCTGTATTTGTACCATCTACACAGTAAGAACTAAATAGGATTTTGTTTAATTTGTTGGCCTGGGACCAGCTTTTCTAAAGTATCTCCTCTCTCCTCAGGCCAATCTGTTATTGCTGAGACACAATCTACTCCTTGCCTCTGAACAGCCCAATTACCCACAGAGGACACTGCAGTCGGCAGCTGGCCTGGCAGGGTCCTGCCTTCCAGAGGTTAGTGGGGTGATGGGCAGATTAAATGAAGCACAACCTCTCTCCCATGCTGAATTGCTACCTGATGCACTTTCATGTGTCTTTCCAGACTTCTGGAGGATAGTTACAGCCCCCAGAAGCTTTGAAATAGTGTCAGGACAAAGAGATTGCACAAATACCTTGTCAAAGCATTTGGAGTGCCAGAATTTATATGAATCAGTCCAGTGTTTTGATATCATGGGAACAACTGCAGCATAAAATCCTTTTCATAAACATAACAAACTCCATCTTAAAATGAGTTAGGATTTTCTTCCCTTCTCAAAATATGACCTCTGAAAGGACTATTTCAGAGCCTTATCCTGTTAAGGTTACTGTTGTCTTCTTTCAATTTCAGTTACCTATGGTCAGTTGCTACGCAGTTGTCCTCAATATTTCACTGTCTTCAGAAATCTGAGTGCTTAACACTGAAAGAAATTTTGTGCGTGGCTGCTTCTTTATGTCTTTTACAGTCCAATCCTTTTTACTGAGAAAAAGCTCATTTCACCACATAAAATGGTTTGAATCAAACGGATGTATTTTGCTTAACCAAAAGATACCTGCTTGAGTTGCCTGGGATGAGATTTCTGTGTGAAGTTATAATTTTAGATCCAAAAATTATAAAATATCTAGTGGTTCATGTCTCCTCTGTGACCTCACAGATTTAGATACAACATTGAGGAAAGCTGATGAAATTTGCTAATATTTTTCCACTCTGCAGCTTTTCTGATAATATTTCGTCACCCGAAAATGTCACACTCTCCAGTTTTATGCTGAAGATCTAGTGCTGGACCAACCACATAGTTTTCAAAGAACACAGAATGTAAGCAGCTCCTAGAGAAAAAACACCATTAGAAGCCAAGTCTCAGATTTACAACTCCTTTCCCTCAAATTTTGTGTAGAATTTAATCTCAGAATAAACAAGAGGATAACAATGTAATGAAAATGCCATAAACAGTGCAAATAGCTCTTTCAGACAATATGGTTCCCTATTGCCAAATCACTGATAAGCCTGAAGAAAATTGTATGGACTTCTTTGATCTCTTCCTTTTGTTAGCAATGTGGAGCAGAGTCTGAGCTTAAATTATTAAAAAATATTTCTTTAACCCTGTGATTAGTTGTGAAACAAAAACAGATGTACCCAACAATTCATATGAAAACATTCACTAAACAACCTTTCCTCTACCATCCTTGTGCTCTGCATGGAAGGGCTTTGATATAGGGGCAATAATAGAGAGATCTCTATCTCTTCCCTGGTTTCTTACCCTGGACTTGATGCATTAGAGAGTGAAAAAGTGTAGTTTTAGACAGATGTGAGCAAGCAGGATTTTACCAGACCCTTTGCCCAAAAGAACCTTCATAATGTGGTCTCCATACAATTTTCACTCAGCAGAACTAAAAACTGGAAGTTGTCATTTAAATCTTTGTGCAGCACATATAGCCCGTATGCCAGTGCTAACATTTCGTTCTCCATTCCCTGTCATATTTTGGGCTGGAGAAGGAATCACTGATGCATAAAAAGAGTGAACTGGTCACTTGGCAGGACCCAAATATCATTCTCTTTTGCAGTATTATATGCCCTGTGCCTTAAGTTTTCTTCCAGAATATTGCTGCTGACATACACCTATGTTTCTCTTGAGTTAAAGATATCTCATTCCCCACCTAAATACTACATAGCTAGAAGGTATAGAATAATCTGCTATCCTGAGCCTTGACAGTAGCAGCAATGGGTCATTTCACCTGCTTTTGTTATTGCTGTGAATAAGATTGCAAAAAAAGACTCCACAAGGAGCTAAGGAGTTGGAGGTTAAGAGTTGATAGTTTGATATGTGAAAGCAACACTGATTTGTTTGAATGTTGAATGATTTATAGAGAATTTATGAATTTTCATTAGGCAAGCATAAAACCTTTTTTTTCAGTTAATATCGTATGTATAACACATTCTGGGAGAGAATAAAACAGAGGGACAGCCTTACTGAGGTCCTGAGAGGATCTCACTGGACTAAACTTGCTTGTTTTTTTCATCTTTAATCTTAAAAGAAAAAAGACTGTACACAGCTCATGTCTCCCTATTTCTCAGCTGAATGGATGTTTTTTTACAATGTAGTCAGGACATTACTTGTTGAATTATTTATTTTTTCAACAGAGGACATGAAGACACAATGACCCCAGATTTTGCTTGTGCAAGGCTCTTCACAGATAACTACTTTGAACACTGGTGCAGCACGTAGGTGAGATGCCCTAGGTATGTTTAATTATTTAAGTTAACTTTCATCCTCTTTCTCAACAGGCTTAGCAATTTTAATGGGCACTTTTAAGGGAGACTGACAAATGTAGTATATCTTTTTGTTCTCAGTAAGATGCTGTGTTCCCTCATTTTGAAACTATTTTCTCTAGTTTCAGGAAATGGAAAAGGACATATCCTAGAGAACTCTTATTTGATTTGTATTTTCTTATAGCTAATAACTGAATAATATATGTTAGAAAAAAATGTTCTGAAAATATGCTAAGAGGAAATTGTCTTGAAAGATGTGACTAGGGTAAAAGATAGGCTTTTCTAGCAATTTATAGCAATGATCAAATTTCTCTGCCCCCAGGAGCTGAAAACCTAATCACACAAACAAATATGAGTGACTTTCCAGTGAACAGTAGATAGGTTTTAATAGAGTAGACAATGTGTTCTGGGCAAAATATTATTTACTATCATAATTTTAAATCTGAAACAAAGGTTTATTCCAGTTAGGTCACTTAATATTTCTGATAAACAACAGATGTTGATATTAGGAGAAACAATGGTGTCAAAATGTGAGTCCAGAAGCTGAACTCCTTTCTTTCCTATAAGAGATAGTGTTGCAAAAAAACCAATCAAACAAAAAAAGTAACCCTTGCCCTTTCATCTACAGTATTTTTGTGTGCATACATTTTTTAGTGTATACTGTCATAGCTGCATTGTATGGATCATGAGTTGCTCAGTTATTAATTCTCATTCTTGTGCTTTTTCATTTCCAAATGGTTAACTATCAACAACCTGCTACTCTATGGTCCTCAATCTCATCTCTCCCTGTTATTGCAGTCTCAAAGATCATCTAGTTCTTGCCTATCCTCCCTGAATTGATAATGTTTTTCTTTATTAGGTCTTATAAAATTTTCATTATTACAGTCCTAGTTATTTTGTCCTTGATGATGTTCTTTGGCAATTAAATTAATTTTGCTGAAGAACTTTCTCCTGAATGATCGTTTCCTTAAATGTACTCCCCAGCCTGGCACACTGATTTTCAATAGGTTGCAAAAGGAATTTTTTTCCCACATGAAAGGCAATTATAGTTTCTTTTTAAGTTCCACCAAAGTCCTTTCTACTAGTGCAGGAAAATTCGTAAGAATAAAATTGAAATCTTAACATTGAGGAGATCAGACATAAAATCAAGTAAGTCTCTTTTCCATTTCGATAAGCTAACTACTGATTTAAATACACCACATGTTGAAACAATTGTGTGATACTAGGAAAAAAGTTAACATTCAGCCACCCATATCTACAAGTTGAAATTGAAATTCACAATGTGATTTATTCTAACATTTCATAAGCAGAAATATCAGTTAAGAAAACAAACTTGTATGGTTACAGGCAGCACAATATTTGAGGAATCTTAGAAGCCAGCATACTGCATAAACATTTCTCTTTTATATATGAAATATTATATATTATACAGGACTTTTCTAATAAGTAGCAAAGATATGGCACAGCTGGGAGTCATTTCACTACATAAAAATTTAAGAAAAGTAGCCTTATGAGTTCACAGATTTTGTGCTTTAGTCCTGCTTTTGAGATTTATCCCGGGGACAATTACAAAATGCTGTTGGATCCCTTTAGGATTGCAAACTTTTTTTTGATTCCAGGAGTTATAGATAGTGGGAACTTATTTCTATTCCAAGTAAAATAGCTGGAAAATTAATAAAAGGAGAAATGGTGAATATTTACCTGAATTTGACTGGTAGGGACAAAGTAACCAAGATATGAAAAGGACAATCATACTCTCCTAATAAGTTAAAATATTTTTTTAAGAGAAATTATCTATTATTTTAACATTAGTTGCAGTATTTGGTTTGCATGGCAAGGTTTTGGTAGCAGGGAAAGGGGCAGTGCTACAAGGGTGGCTTCTGTGAGAAGCTGCTAAAGCTCCCCCAATGTCCGATAGAGCCAATGCCAGCCAGCTCCAGGATGGACCTGCCACTGGTCAAGGCTGAGCCCATCAGTGACAGTGGTAGCGCCTCTGTGATAACATATTTAAGAAGTGGGAAAAAACTGCTGCACAAGAACAGCAGCTAAAGAGAAGGGTGAGAACATGTGAGAGAAACAACTCTGCTGACACCAAGGTCAGTGAAGAAGGAGAGGGATGAGGTGTCTAGGTCCCAGAGCAGAGATTCCCCGGCAGCCAGTGGTGAGTGAAGACTGTGGTGAGGCAGGTTGTCCCCCTGCAGCTCATGGAAATTAATGGTGGAACTGATGTCCATCTACAGCCCATGGAGGACCCTGTGCTGGAGCAGGTGGATGCATGTGAAGGAGGCTGTGACCTTGTGGGAAGCCAGTGCTGGAGCAGGCTCCTGGTAGGACCTGTGAACCTGTGGCGAGAGGAGCCCACACTGGAACAAGTTTGCTGGCAGTGCTTGTGACCCTGTGAGGGACCCCTGCTGGATCAGTCTGTTCCTGAAGGACTGCACTCTGTGCAAGGGACCCATGCTGGAGCAGTTTGTGAAGAACCACAGCACATGAGAAGGACTCATGCTGGAGAAGTTCGCGGAACACTGTCTTCTGTTGGAGGGACAGTGACAGCTGAAGCTGGGGACAAGTGTGAGGAGGAGCAGCAGAGACAATGTGTGAAGAACTAATGGCAATCCCCATTCCCCGCCCCCCTGCACCACTAGTGGGAAGGAGGTAGAGAAAATTTGGAGTGAAGTTGAGCCCCGGGGAAAAGGGCAGGGTGGGAGAAGGTGTTTAAAGATTAGTTTTTATTTTCTTGTTACCCTCCTTTGGTTTGATTGGTAATAAATTAAATTAATTTCCTGAAGTCAAGTCTGTTTTGCATGTGACAATAGTTAATGATTGATCTCTCTTGTCCTTATATTGACCCATGAACCTTTTGTTATATTTCCTCTCTCCTCTCCAGATGAGGAGAGAAGTGATAGAGTGGCTTGGTGGGCATCAGGGTTCCAGCCAGTGTCAACCCAAAACAATTATGAAGGCTGTCCTTTAATGGAATTATTTTGTTGCTATATTTCGTGAGAATTATTGAATTTGAGAAAAAAAAAATATCCTTGCTAGGCTCCATGCTCTATTTGAGAGGACATACCTATGGGACATAAAGGCTGCCTCATATCCAAACAGGATGAGAGCTCATTATTCAGCTCTTTCAGCATGATTCATGTAGCATCTGAAAATGAAGGTGGCTTCAATTAAGAATTTTCTTAATCTGCTTTTTCAGGTCAGATCAACAGCTATAACAATATAGATAGTGGCTGCACAGTCTGTACAGATTGTCTGTACAAACTGCCAGTTTGCCACCCTCTGCTAAATAAGGTGCAGGAGAGTTGTGGGAGAAAAGAAGTGAGATGAGATATTGTTAAAAGGCATCTGTCAACAGGGATTGTCTCAAGAAAATTTCTGAGGTAAAAGGCTCCTTTGACAAATAGCAGAGTTGGCTTCATTGTCCTAAATTAGAGGAAGGTTGTAATTTATCTGTCATTAATTGACTAAAGAAAGACAATGTAAAGGTGATATGAAATAATACAACTGGAAATTGGAAACTTATCAAATGCTGAAAATAAATGGTACTGCATAATAGTTGACAAAAAATACATTGAAAAAATAGTGTAATCAAAAGAGAGCCATACACAAAAGATAGACAATGTGAAAAGCAGTGATGTAATTGTAACAGTAATCTATTATGTCAGCAAAACTTTCCAGTTTGGTGCGGGACCATTACTGAACCACAGGTCTGTAATACTGAAATGAGCTCATCAGACTTTATGTCTGTTCATAACTATTTATGTTAGGCAAATTTCAGCCAAGTTTGGCAGAGAAGTTAGTTCTTGAATTGACTTTGTTTCAGCAAATGTCACAGAAAGTGATGCCTAGGTAGAGAAGAGGTGCCCATGTTGGTACTTCTCTTGGTGAAAAACATGTGGAAATGGGGACAGCAGTAAGCCATTCAAGTGGTGGTTGGTGGTGCACGTCAGCACATCTTCAACTGGAAGTGTCTTGACCTGCCTCTTTGCTGAAAAAATGCTGTGTCCCATATGGGTAGGTGATAAGGGGAGAGATCATGACATTGTGGCTATAAGGGTTTGACAGGACATCCTGAGATAGGGCAAGTTACAAGAGTGTGGAAAGGAACTACTATCATGGAGGGACATGAGGGATTCAGTAATTCAACTGCTGTAGAACAACACTCTTTTTTAAAATTTTATTTTTGTTTTATTTATTTGTTCCTTATGACACTAATAATGCTGTTCTCCTTTATGATCTTAAGCAAATACCTTTGCCTTCCTCTCCCTTAGTTTCTCATATGTGCAATGATACTAACTTTCTTGCCATATCTTGGAAATGCAGAGTCCAATTTAAAAATAAAATTTGTTATTAATCTTCTGGGAAACATCAGTCTACGTAAGTCTAATTAAAATAATAGGACGGTGTACAAGGTCGATTTTGGCAAGGATGTGTCATATAAATTTTATATGGAAAGAACTAATTCAGTTAATGTGTTACTGGACCTGTGAAAAAGAAGGTCTAATAACAAAAGCATTCTGGAAAGAAACTTGGCAATGGCAGCAATGGGTAAACCTTTCATGCTTGGAAGAAATAATGTGCAGTCTGATAGGCTTAAGAATGGAGAAGAGTAGGATCAGTAATGGAATAAATAAATAAATTTCATGGGAATGTAGAAGGAAAAGTAGAAGTAAAAGGAAAAGGAAAGTAAAAAAGAGTATGCTGCTACTATTTCCCCCCATTGAAGAACATGGCAATCTCTGAATTATCTTAATATATTAAATGTAAGCCATTACTATTGCTATCCTGTTCAACTACTTTTCTAGTCAGCAGTTCTCTGTGTATGGTGCAGCTGCATTCTTGGAGACACACTTGATTGTCTTTATTCTGATTAAAATGTTTGCTTTTCAAACAGTATTATTAACTCAATAATATTAAATACTAACTTGGTGTTATTTCCTCTGGGAAGTTCAATCTTAGATGTACAGTCAGGTTGTGAAGGTGCTGTTGTCAGTTGTGGGTGGAAGTTAGATGTGTCTGCATATGCCATAGAGCTGGTGCAGAACAGAGGTTGGTTGATGTTGCAAAGTTCTCACCAGAATGATTAATTTGTTATTTCATTCATTGAAAAAACAGAGATAGCCTTAATGCACAAGGAGATTGGAACTTCAGAAACTGCTGATGAACAGACCAGGAACAACCAGCAACCAGTACTGGCTTTTGTAACGTGGGCTTCTTTTCTTCAAGAAGTGAATTGGGAAAGTAATTTATTTCACATCTGGCTACACTTTCATGTGGAAATTATACTCAGGCAGTGGCAGCCAGGTCTCGCTTGAAACCGACTTTCAGTGCTGAGTCTTGATATCCCATTACTATTCCCCTGATCTCTACAGCTGTTTGACTATAAAATCTAGTCAACATGCTCTCTGAGCACCATGGTGTGAAAAATGAATAGTTAAGTTTTCAACAGTTGTCTGATGACAGGTTATTTTTTGCAAGAGGTGAATTGTTTTATTGGGTGGTCTTGTTCTGCTGCACTCTTAGACCTCATATCTCATCACTCTGACCTACACTGTTTATTTTCTCAGACATAAATTTCATAATTTGAAATACAGGTGTCAACCGCACTCCATTATTTTACACATGAGTACCACTTGTTGCTGATTTTACCTAATCTGCTAGATAGATACAACAGCTTCTAGGGCACTCCATTTTGGTAGAGGGATGTAACTCTCCATTGTAATCTAGCTGTATGTTGGCATTCTATATCTTAGCAGTATTCTCACCTTCCCTGATGTTTCCAAGCCCGATATACACAACAAAGCTGCTGTATTCCAGCCTAATGACATTATTAAAATTAAGCATCTCAGACACGGACAAATTTTTGCAAAGAAGATGCTGTCTCTATGGGAAGAACTTCTATAAGGGTGCCATATGTTTCATTCCGAATTATTCCAACACACAGCCTATTCTCAGGGTTTATTGACAAGCAACTGTAATGAACTAGGTGCTTTTTAATGAAGGTTCAAGCAGCATTGCACATCCAGCATTGCTCACTAGACTGGAATTTACACAGTCCTCAGTGCATTAACCATGCGTGCTAAAACCCTAATGTATAATATTCCAGAGGTTTACTGAAAAGCCACTACCAAAGAGATTCTCCTTTTTTATCAGAACTGCAGATCTTCAGTACTCAGACACCAGTTCTCAAGCAAACACCTGAACAAGAGCACTCTCACAGGTAATCCATGTTTTGGATTGTTTGTATAAATATTAGTGGAAAGTAGCACATGAATCTCTTGGCAATATTTTTAAATGAAGAAAATTGTATTGGCAAAATATGTGCATGTTTAGTACCACTTTTGCTTTCATTCTTACCTCAGCAAAGCAGCACAAATAAACACATTATTTTCTCAACAACACTGATGTATGACAACATAGACCTGGGCTCTTCAGGTTGAAAAAAAATTTTGATGGAGGAAATAAAAGGAGAAGATGAAATCAGGAGTATCATAAAGGTCAGAAACAGGAAATTACTGTGCTCTCCCTTCTAGTAAAGAAATGGAGGTCATTTGAATTTAACTAGCAAATTGCAAGTGAAAACAAACTAAAGGCTATGATTCTTCACACAGCATGCTATTAAACAGTGGAGCCCATTAACTCAAAAATATTTTGGATGTTAATATATTAGAGAGTTCAAAAACTGGTTAAACTCATGAAAGAAGAATTTGTTTGAGGTTACTAATTAGAAAGACAACCCTAGTCCAGGAAACTTATTTTTGCATGTTGCTGAATTTCCAAGAAAAATACTACACATCTGCCTTACTCTTGTACTATTTCCTAGGTATCTTCTGCCAGTGACAGACATTGGTCTAAACAGACCAAAAATATGTCCATTTTTCTGTTTCAGTGGAAAAATTGTCTAGTCTGGTTAAGTGGTGTGCTTTTTATTGCCCTTGAAGAGACTGTGCTTTCTTTGCCCTATCTTTGGTGTGTACTGAGTGACTTATTTCACTTATGTAGTTAAGTGGTCATGGAATGATACAGAAAAATTGAAATCTTTCTGACTTCCAATTCAAGATTATATCTCCTAATCCAATTGTTTTAGGGAAAGTTTACAGTGAGCAGGACCCTTCTAGTTGACCTAATGTAGTCCAGTGCACTGTAGACTTACCGAAGCTATTTCTAAATATGCCTCCAGGATTCCAAATAACTCACTTCATAAACTTCAATATGGTTATAACCTAACAAGTATGCAAAATTAACTCTGCCAAATGCCTCCTTTGCTTTCAGTAGTTTCATAGCATTAGGTCGTGCTTCTTCCCTCTTTCTTATGTTTCTTGCCTGTAGATCAGCCTTAGCTTCATATCTGTGCAACACTTGCGACAGCCAGGGAAAATAACAGGTTTTACCTCTTATCTCTCTTGACTGACCAGGCCACTCACAGCATTGCAACATGTGATTCTAATGATATGCAAATATTCATCATTGTAAGGGATAAGTGTTCTAATCTGAAAGTAATTTAGTGTTTATATGCTTTGCATGTATGTGGCTTTCAGTACTACCACAAAGCTGAGCTGGAACTGCACAATAGGTGTTAATTAGCTCCTGAGAACAACTTCTGTAAAATAATATTCCTTATTCACATAATAACAAAAACAATCAAACAAAAAAGACATAACAGGATTGTATATGGGAAATAATTTATTCAGAGTATGAAATAAAGAGATGGCACCAAAATAGAATGTATTTGGTGCAGAGAATTCACTGGAGAGATCTGAAGAGGAATTCAGTGTTATCACAGTGGCAGAGCAAAGTGAATGAAGTTTGCCTCAATATGTTGAATAGCTAAGAGACTGAAGAAGTCAGAATATAGGAAGTTAGAATGGGAGAAAATGCATTAGTCAAAGTTTGGAATGATCAGAAAATACCTAGTTTATTTTGTTGTGGAATGAAAGAGAACCCCTAGATTTTAGTATTATGGACATAAATACACAGTACATCATAGATGGAATATTGGAATGAGAATTCATGGTGTTTGAAGTGATGCAGTTGTCTTGATAGGTATTTTTTTCCTCCATTACAGAAAAAGGGAAAAACAACTTTCAATTTAATTGTTTAAGTTGCCTCTTCTTTCTCTGTTGCCCTGACAACAATTAAGTATTTGAGCATGTCCTTTGAGTCACTGAGTAGGTCTATGTTAAAATGCACACAAGAAGAAACAAGGCAAAGCCAAATTTCAGAGACAGAATGATGAGAAATTTAAGCCCTGAACTTCACCCAATAATAAAAGAACTTGTGGGTGATGTCTGCCCTTTCAGTGGCACCATAATCAAGTGAACTGCAACACAGTTCACCATCAATCTTTCACATACGTGCTTCTCTGAATACACTTCATATGATGGGTATGTATGGAGAGACTTAGCATGACTATATATTATCACAAAAAAGAATAAGCATATTAATGTTTACACATTAAAATTTTACACAATGAAATCTTGCTTCTAAAAAATGAAGCACACAGAGTATTCAGAAATGATATGTCTGTTGTTGGCTTTTTATTAATGAATTGGAGTTTCATTGGAACTGTTCCTTATCTACAGCACAAAAATGGCAAATAAAAATGTCTTTTGATTTATTAAAGAAGTCTCAGAATCTTGATTTCAGTTATAAATTCTAATTTAAGTCAACATTTCATTAATTTTATCAACAAGTTCAAACACTAAGAATAATTAATAATAGAAATCCTTTAACAGTGTTACACTAACTCTTTATATAGTTCACTTGGAAAAGGTACCTGCAAAGAAAACATCAAAACCACAAATGAATTTATAACAAATGACTGGAATTACATTGTTTTTGCACTGTATTTTATTTTTTTTCTTTGAAAAAAAAAAGCCAACACATGGAATCTTAGTTCAAATCCAAGTTTATTGACAAAGTGTGAAGGAAAAACCTATTAAAAACCAAAAGGAAAAAAAACCTGCACATGAAGAGAAAGATAAAGGTTTTCAATTTTATTTTCCTATTTTCTGTTTATCAATGAGTACTCAATCTTTTTTTTACAGCTTTTTCTTCTGAACTGTTTAAAATGCTAAAAAGCTGTAATTCATACACAAAATAGTATTTCTGATACCAAAACCTTTTAGAATGGAAAGGTTATTTAATCGGATAAAGTAGCATATTTCAATAACTTGTAAATAAAAATGTCAGTAACATATTCAGTATCAGTAACGTATTTAATATTCCAATTTCAGTAACATATTCAGTATCAGTAACGTATTTAATATTCCACAGGCAAAACTGTATATATATGGTCTCTATGAATTCATGTTGGCATGGTGCAATATTCTGGGGCAGGATTCATTTAGAGTACACATACACCTATTACGTGACCTTACATCTAAATCAGTTTCTTTGAGGAAGCTGGTTCCTTCAGACATCCTTTAAACATGCTTAAGAAACATTGACAACAATGTCAACAGTAGACAGGAACTGAGAAGTATAATGGCTTATTCACTACAATAATATAAGATTCAGCGTTTTTTTTGGTGTGATTTATTATACATTAAGTATGTTCTGAGTATGTATGTTGGGTTGGGTTCTGCAAGGACCCTCAGTGCTACTCGGTCTCCTGGAGTGTGATTTGGCATTGGTGAGTATAGGATACGTCACACAGGTTTTGACAGTTACACTTTGTCAGAAATGGACTTGTGGATATGAGAAGATACCAGATCAAACCGGAAGGTATCTAATGAGTACTTCATTTATGGACCTAAATTTTTATTAAGCCCTTTTTCATGTATCTAGGTCCTTCTTTCTGGCTCAACAAGCAGAACAGTCACCTTCACAGCATGTTGTATAGAGAAACACAACATTATTTCTCTGTTCTGTACACATTCAGTTATCAAATGAAATACTTCTGTTTCATCAGGATATTGAAGGACAGTCAAACAGTTGTCTCTCTTTATGAAAAAAAAAATAAATGGATACAGGCATACTATGGTCCAGACTCCAGGCTCTCCGTCCTCTTCCTACTCGTCCATGTTTTGAGCCATCTCTGCCTACCTCAGACTGATATATGTATAAAAGCAGGTGTATTTTTTTTTTAAGTTCAAGAGAAGAATTGGGGATCTCTTCTCCAGTGGGCATGGTGCAGGTGAAGAAATAGAATTAGGCAAAAAAAAGTTTAAAACAACAGCGATGGCACTAACAGTGATAAAGACCAGATGGGCTGATATTTTTAAAATCACTCTAGACCTTCCAGTGGTTTGAAGAGTGGAAATATTCCAGTTGACCTTAGTGGTGAAAATTTAGGATTTCAAGCTGACAGGAAAGCTAGTGTAAAAGTTTTAATTCCTGAACAAGAATATTACTGGTTGCCCTGGTTTCATCAGTGCATCTGCAGAGAAATGAATGACTGATTAGGAAATGAGTGTTTCACAGCTCTGTTAATTTGAGGCAATTGTAGTAAGTCAAAGGGAAAAAAATCCCTGCACAAGCAGTTTTGGTAAAAAAGAGAAATTTCCCCAGTTTTTTATAATGTCCCAAACAATTATAACAATCCTTATGTACTACACAGTTGCATGAAAGTGGGTGCAGTCAGGGGATATGGCAAAAATATTGGTCAGATTTTGAGCTGATTTATGCTCATGTTTTTTGAATCCCACCTGGCTGCTGGCTATGTTATTTCTTTTAGACTATTTCCTATGTTACTTCCTTTCACTCCTGAACTGAAAACAGGAGGGAAATGGAAAGCAGTTTGTTGTCTATAGGATCAAGTACTCAGCGGCCAGCATTGATACCTAGGGATGGCTTTTCCTTGTTTGAGTCTGCAGTAACTCTGTTATGAAAGTACGTATTTTTGACATCAGTAAGCCCTAGTATTGTAACTCCCACACCTCATTTACCACATAAAGAAAATGTCTACAAATCCGAGTTATGCTTGTCCCATTTCCATTCACTAAACACTGTTATGTAAGTAGCGGAGCCCTCTGTGAAATGTCACCTCTTCACTTGGTGAGAAAAGAATATCTAATTATAAAGTCTAGTGGAAACCTACTCCTTGATGTGTAGGTGATATGGAATTAAAAGAGGAGAGGGAGGAAGAAGAGAGAAATTACACTAATGTACCAAATCTAATATGAATACTTTTACTTTTGGCAAGTATAACTGGCAGAAATACAGAAAATGCTGCATTGCACTTTTTTCATTCATCAAGATTATGGTCATATACTGAAAACGTGTCCATTTCTAGCTTTAGTTCTAGGCACATAGCATCATAGTATCATAGGTGAATCTCATACAGCTTAAGCCTTATGAAAGCTAGTGAGATCTGCCCTTAGCTAGTTAAGAACACAGCAAATGAAGAAAGATGTGTTTCTCTCATGGGTGATTCATCCCGCCTCTCAGATATTTATTGCAGAATAGTTAAACTGTCATCAGTAGTTACCAGTCTCTCCTCATTGACTACAGAGTTAACACTTACTGAGCAACTACTTTAGACTGGACACCTGACAAACCAGAGACAAAGTTAAGGGAGACAAATCACATTTCAATTGTCCTTTGAGTGATACAGTTCTGTATTCACTTTGAGCTTTAGCTGTTCTCCTTTTGTACAGCATCTCATCTTCACTGTGACGTATTGGGAAATCAGAAATACAGCCTCAGAGATAGTTCACAGTTCATTTTATAGACTTGTTCTCATAAAGTCTAAAGTAATAGAAGTATATAATACAACTGGATTTTTTTTTCTCATTCCTTTATGGCTCTACAAATTAGGACAGCTGCAGATGCAGAAGCTAGTCCAGCTGCAGAAATCTTAACAGTATTTCATTTCTTTAATTTCATTTTCATTTTCACTGGTGTTACTCAACGTTCCTGGAAAAACAGTTCTGTCACTGTCAGGCTTTACTACTGAAATGAGGTCTGAATTACCAGAAATAAGTTTACTATGGCCCACCAATTTCAAAGATATTTGAAAATATGCTGTAGTATTGAATGTCAGAATGCAACCATTTCAATGAAAGCCCCTCAAATGGTGTTCTGAAAGCTGGTTGACTTTGGAGGAGCATATACTTGGCATTTTGGAAGTATTGCTGTACCAAGAAAAATGTTAAGGATATACACTAACTCAACCATAGCACATAGAGCTAGAATGGACACTAAGAGGTGATCGTCCTTGCCCGTAGGCAGGATTAGCTATAATGTTGTCACTTCTGAGATGTGTTTATCTAACTGTTTTTTTAAGTTCTGAAAATTCTGTGAAGTTTACCAATTTTCCAGTATCTTTACAATTAGAAAGTGTTTTCTAATGTTTAACCAAAATCCTTAAGTATTCTATTTTTTTCTGATAGTTGGAGTGTAGACAGAGAATCTAATCCCGTCTTTATTTCTGTAGTGAGAGGAGTATGCACATTTTCTTCTTTTTATCCTTGCACATAGGAATTTTTTTTCAGCAACCAGAATCATGTTTGTTGAAGTACTACACCATATAGAACAGAAAAGATGCCTACTCTGTAGGAAAAAAAATAAATTTATTATGTATGAATATTTGCTTCACATAGAAAATTCCTAGTATTGTTATATGAAGTTATATTTTTGTACAGCACAAAGGCAGAAGCCCAGGGCTGTGTTTTGCAAGAAAATTTAATGGTTAAAAATATTGTGAACTATTTTCTATTCTGAGAGAGTAGAGAGACTGTCCATAAGAGACTGACAGAAGCAAGCAATGGAACAAATGTTGTTTCATAGAATCTATTGGAATGCTGAGGCAGGAGCTGTGGGAAAGAAAAAAGTTTTACTGGTGTGATATCAGGCTCTGCACACCTCTTCCTACAGCTTAGATATAAGATACTTCATTGTCTCATGGCATATTAGTGATTTTATTTTTCTTTAACAAAACAGAACAGATGCATTATCTAATATTTGTTCCAATAGAAAAAAAATATTAAACATTTGAAGATGCCTTTGGGCATATTAAAGGAGCAGAAAAGAGCAAAATTAACTGTTTTGCTTTTGTCTATTTTCAGGTTAATATATGTATTAACACAATAATATGCATTAGACTCGGCAGTTACCGAGGCGAAGAGCTCCTG
>NW_010158903.1:6416-13099 GCF_000695765.1 Mesitornis unicolor | reverse complement strand
CGCTTCATACGTTGGTCTGGGCAGTGGCACCAGAACATGGCTTTGTGTCAGCAGCCGCTTCCCCTGCTGAGCCAAGGGGGTTTTACAGCCGTGGGGTGGCCAGGGCCGGTCTGCAGCATCCCATGAATTCAGATAGAGAGCAGAACGAGTGGTGACTGCTGTGAGTGCCCTGAGATTTCTATTTCTCTGTGTCATATTTTGGAAAGTCCCTTCGCTTGAAATAGCGATGTTTACAGCTGGTTCTTGGACGGGTGCTTGTTTCTCCGTTTCCCTGACTCGGCCTGGTAATATCTCTGCACGTTTCTGTTCCGTTGCCCCTTCGTATTTTAGCGCCTTTGTGCTGCTTCATCCCTTTTACCAGAAATCTGGATGGGGATGAGGGCACCTGTGAGTGAGCACTTGCAGAGAGCAACTGCTGAGCCTTCCACTGGAAAATATTGTGTTCTGACACTGCTTTGTGGTAGTAACGGGATGAAATCACTTGATTTTTGGCGTGAGCAATGCTCTAAACCCAACTCAGTGGCCAGAGGAAAGCATCTCTCCAGATTTCATCATGCTGCTTTT
Source organism: Mesitornis unicolor (assembly GCF_000695765.1). Taxonomy (NCBI): domain Eukaryota; kingdom Metazoa; phylum Chordata; class Aves; order Mesitornithiformes; family Mesitornithidae; genus Mesitornis; species Mesitornis unicolor. The sequence goes on along the minus strand of NW_010158903.1, from coordinate 12,535 downwards.
TTTAAACAGAACGTGGTATTGAGCTCGGGAAAGAGGCCTGACTGTGAAAAGACAGAGCCAGTTTTGGGGTGAAAATTAAGCAAATTATCTGTGGACATCGGTCTTCTCGCTGTAGACATCACAAGGATCATGGCATGAAAATGCACAGCACTGGGGTGGCCCCAGGCCTCCGGGTTTGTGACCGTGGCTGCATTCACAGCCTGGGATGGACTCAAATCTGTGGTCTCGCAGACGTTTATTTTTGGCAAAGTAGCGAGCACCACATCTGGCTCCTCTGCCCCGAGTCTGTGTCTGCAGCGCTGCTCTCTCATCCCTGGTTATTGCTGCCATCGCCATCCATCGCTGTCACCTCTCGGCACCCTCCCTCTGGAGACGGCGAACTCAGGATCAGAATCAACATCAAAAACCCTTGAGCTGCAGATCCCTGAACCCCTGAACTGCAGATCATGAACCCCTGAATTGCAGATCCCTGAACCCCTGAGCTGCAGGAGAATCCTTCTCCCTGCTCTGTGGTCTTCTCTTTCTGTTCATTTCTCAACCCCTGAGGTTCGGGAGGTCCCCAGAGGTGCAGGTGAACACCCCTGCTCCCTGTCCCGTTGCAAACACTGGCATTAAGTGTTCAGGGCACCTTGGCTGTTCTTCCAGAAACCCTTACAGGTGCTAAAATGAACTTCCTGTGCTCAGAATGGGCCTTTTGCAAACTCTCTTCACTGCTGCTTGTTATTTTCTTGATTTGTAAGAAAGCAAAATAAGAGAATGCTGAAGTGTTTATTTAAATGTCTATGTATATTTGTCTATTTGAAATGTGCTATTCTCAGCCTACACTAAAAATACCCACTTCTACAACTTAACACTAATGCAGGTATGCCCAGTGGGCGCAGCTGGAAGCCTTTTAATGATAAATTTAGTGATGGGCATGAGAAGCGGCGCCGTGTGATGCTGTGGGTGCCATTACGCTGGCAGTGCTGTGTGCTGGGAGGAGAGGGAGATCCTTTCTGCTTTTGGGCTCCATTTATGGGAAACTGCGGCAGCGCCGTCCCTGCGCGTTCACAGCATCGCTCATTGCTGACCAATAATCCCTGTGCTCCAACCTTCAGCCTCCCGTGACCAGACAGAACCATCGCTGCCTTTTCCAGTCCAAATCCACCCTGCAAAGCTGTGACTGAACCTGGTAAAGCCTGCATGTAATTCTCAAGTGATTTATTTAGTGTTTTCAAGCGGTTTTTACATGGCATGGATTCCCAATCAGCTTGTCATTATCCAAAATAATAGTGGGGTGGCTGTTACAGTGACTGCAGCTTGGACCCCCGTGCCAGCAGCTCTCGGGGTTCCTGCAGCGTCTCTGGATTGCAGTTCAGAGGCGATGGGGAGATTGCTGTGCAAGAAAGAAGGTTTATTACCTTTATTACTCTTGAAGAGCGGCTTTCTGTTGAATCCCCTGGGTTAAGCAACAGTGCTGCTAATTCCACATTAACTCATTAGGTGCTGAAATGAACAGTTTCTCCACAGAAGCAGCAGGATTTCTTTGCACAGAGGAAAGGTGCAGTGAGAGGTGTGAGAGCAGGGGGGTTGACAAGGCTCAGCACCGTGTCCTCATGGCCAGTGGTGTCCTGGGGGCATGAAGAGGTGTGGGCAGGTCCAGGGGGGTTCTCATCCCACTCTGCTCTGCCCTGGGGAGGCCACATCTGCAAAACTGTGTCCTGTGCTGGGCTCCCCAGTTCAAGGACAAGGAGCGACTGGAGAGAGCCCAGTGTAGAGCCACTGGGATGATGGGGAGCGGAGCATCTCCCACAGGAGGAAAGGCTGAGGGAGCTGGGGCTCTTGAGCTTGGAGCAGAGGAGACTGAGGGGTGCCCTCATTCCTGGGGATCCATTTGGAAAGGGCAGTGTCAGGAGGAAGGAGCCAGGCTCTGCTCTGGGATGGCCAATGCCAGGACAAGGGGCAATGGTCCCAAGCTGGAGCACAGGAGGTTCAAGCTGAAGATGAGGACAAAGTTTGTGAGTGTGAGGGTTATGGAGCATGGCCCAGGCTGCCCAGAGAGGTTGTGGAGTCTCCTTGTGTGGAGACACCCAAAGCCCTGGCCATGTTCCTGTGTGACTGCTCTGGCAGGGGTTGCACTGGGGGATCCCCAAAGGTCCCTTCCCACCTTCTGTGATTCTCTCATTTTCTTTGCAGGTGAATTCCTTTCCAAAGTTTTTAGTGATGCCCTAGGGACTTTTTACTGCAGGATCCCATGTAGAGGAGGAAATGAGTGGTACCCGAGGTGCAGTAATCACCGGTGCTGTGATCTCTCATCCAACTATTAAACCAAAATTATATTCCCCATCTCAGATTGACCACAGGTTTTTCCTTTGCAAATACCAACACTCGTGGCTGATTTTGGTGTCGTGAATGTCCCTCTTCCGGGGACAAAGCAGTGGTGCCATTTAGTGTGCACCAAGACTGCACGTTATGTTGGGTTTAAATAATCACAAATCTAGGACATCCTGAGGTGAAGGGAATCACAGGGTTTATTAAGCTGTGCCCACAATGTAAATGCTATCAAAAGGGGAGGTGCAGTCCTCTTGCAGTATGGATTTCAGTTCTGTATGCCAGTCCAGTAACATCAGAGCAATAGGAAATCTGATCTTGACTCTGTAGCCCACATCAATAGCTCAGGAGTTAATGGGGTTTTCACATTTAAACTGAGTTTCTCTGGGTTTTTTACAGAACCACTTTCAACCCAGAACAATTATTTTACGGGCATATGTTGGCGTTGTAGCCTGGCTCTTGGAAACAACCGCCTGGGTTATTTATTTGACTCCATTTCTCCAGAGAAGTGCCATGAGAATAAATGCGCCTTTAAGTATTGCATAAAATGTGAATTGCAGATTTCAGTGTTTCCCCGGGCTGGAACATGACTCAGCACCCACGCAGGGAGCTCTCCTGCAGGAGGAGAACCCAGGAGTGAGGGTTCTGAGGGTTTTTTCATTGGATCACAAACAGCTGAGGTTGGGGAAGGTGGCACCAGTGGTGGCTGGGGTTGTGTTACACAATTAGGGGGAATTAGGGGGAAAAGTGAGGAAAATGGTCTCAGTGATAGCTTCAGAGGAAACCATGGAGTGTGCTGCCTGCCTCTCCCCGTGGCTGCTGGTCTGGTTGGGTCATAACTCACATCTCGTGTCCCCCTTGTCCTTGTGTGGCCTGGCTCAGTGCAGGAGAGGGGCACGGTGAGGACTGAGCCACCAGTGAGGCCCCATGCTCGGAGGTCAGGTGTGGTGTTAGACCCACGTGTGTTGTTCGTCCCCATGTACCTGACTTCAACCCTTCTCCAGTGCTGAGGCCATGTCCCCAAACCCTCCTCCCCTCCAGAGCAGTGTGGGGATGTCCAGGGTTGGGAGTGGTCCCTGCAAGTGCCCAGGATGTGTGAGGAGGAGCAGGGTTGGCCAAGGACAAGATCACAGAGTCACAGCGTGGTTTGGGTGGGAAGAGTCCTCACAGCCCCCCCAGTCCAACCCCCATGGGCAGGGACACCTCCACCAGCCCAGGCTGCTCCCAGCCCCGTCCAACCTGGCCTTGGGCACTGCCAGGGAGGAGGCACCCACAGCTTCTCTGGGCAACCTGGGCCAGGGCCTCACCGCCTCCCAGGGAAGGATTTCTGCCCAATATCCAGTCTAAATCTACCCCTTGTTCTGTCATTCCGTGTCTTTATAAAAAATCCCTCCCCAGTTTTTTTTACAGGCACCTTTCAGATCCTGGCAGGTGCTCTAAGGTCCCCCCGGAGCCTTCTCTTCTCCAGGCTGAACAACCCCAACTCTCTCAGCTGTCCCCATAGCAGAGCTGCTCCAGCCCCTCACCATCTCCATGGCCTCCTCTGGGCCCACTCCAGCAGCTCCATGGTCTTTTTGTGTTGTGGGCCCCAGAGCTGGACGCAGTATCCAGGTGAGGTCTCACCAGAGCAGAGCAGAGGGGCAGATTCCTCCCTGGCCCTGGCCATGCTGTGGGGGTGCAGCCCAGGACACGGTTGGTTTCTGGGCTGGAAGTGCCCATTGCCAGATGATGGCAGGGGCCTTCTAACAGCTCAGTGGTCTACAGGGCTGTGTGCTGGTGGGCAGGGGTTGTCCCTGGCTGTGTTTAATGTCACAGAGGTGGCCAAGCAGACCCTGAAGGAGGGTGTGTGGTGTGGGGAGCATCCTGGAGCTGCGTGGCCTCAGTTTCCGTGTCCTCAGCTCAACCCCATCATGAGCCGAGCCTTGTGCTGCTGCAGACACCAAGGGGCTCTGCAGAACGTGCCTGCTCGGGGAGATACGGAGGTTTGGCTGCGAATGAAGGAAATCAGCTGAACGGGAGGTGATTCAGTGATGTGGAAAATGGCAGCTAGGACTTTGAGAAGGTAGTTTGGGGGTAATTTGTTCCAAAAATACCAACCGCTCGCCCTAATCCTCCACGTGTTATTGGAGTTGTGGTCTCCCAAGAGGGCTCCTCTCTCCTGTGCACCCCAGGGGACATCCCGTGGGCTCCCGTCATCGCTGCAGCTCTGCCTTTGCTCCTGGCATTGTTCCCCATTTGTATCCACTGCAGGTTCGAAACTTAGGGCACTGCTTCAAGTTCTTTTATCAGTGCCACACGCTGTAGGTGGAGAAATTCAACACAGAGAAAAGGGGCGCTTGTGTTTTTCCCATCAAATATTCAGCTTAGGACTTCATCTTCTCTCTGGTACATCATTTTCTTGGCTATTTTTCATCTCACTAATTAAAGTAACTGAGTGCAAACACAGGTGTGTTTTACTAAAGGAAGGGAGGGACAGCCATCTGAAAGGAGAAGTGTCTGAAAAAGGAGCCATCACAGCCAAGAACTCCAGGATTTGTGTCCTGTGGTTGTGGAAATGCTCGTGGAAATTGGGCTTTTTTGTGTGTTTTTCTGGTAGCTGAGTGTAGTCCTTCTATTTCCTTGAGTATATTCCTTCTATGAGTATTTTCCTTCTATTTCCTTGGCAAAGTGAGCACAGCACAGAGCAGCCCATTCCTGCGGTGCATCCTTAACAGCCAGAAACGGATCCAAACCACGACCTTGGCCATTGCAAACACCGAAGGAAGAGTTGGGTTTCACACACAGGGGAGCACTTGAAACCAAACCATACAGAACAGCAGGAAGAAACCCGTGAATTCGGCGAACTGTTGCAGTAATGCAGAACACCGCCGTGTTTTGCCGTGTTGCATCTCACTCTGCCGTCTTTTCTCCTGGCTGATAAGGATCCTCGTTCTCCTGCCACCCCTTCTCTTTAAAATGAGTTCTTGTCCACCGAGATGGGTTTTGTCCATCTGTGAGGCATCTGCACGGGATGACTAATTAACTTTTAATTAGGAGGGAATAGAAAGCTCAGGGTTTGTTTTGATTTGGGGCTCGGGCTGTGAGTTCTGTGCTGAAATGTTGATTTTGGAGCTTTCCCACCCCTCCTCATTTTTTCATGACTGTGGAGAGAGGCAATTGGACAGGAAAACCCTGCAATTTGGAGGTGTTGAACCCCACCTTGGTGACTCAGCGGGGTTCAGTTGCGATTGGGACACTCAGGTCTGGTGGCCACACGAGTTGGCCCAGTTTCACTGATCCTGAGGTTGTGAAACCCCAGAAACCGAGCCCAGGGAGGGATCAACCAAGTTCTGTGAGTGCATTTCCAACACCCGAGTTGTCGCTGTGCAGCAGAGCTCAGCCTAGGCTGCTGGGGGTGGTGAGAGCAGCGGGGGGCCCGGCACTGCCTTCTTGTGCGTCTGGACTCCATTTCCATACCTTTAAAAGGGAGCACAGAAACACTGCCCGGCAGAATTAGAGCTCTGCAGACCTCCCCCTCCTGAGGTATGGAGGACAAACCTGATCTCCCAGCGGCTTTCCTGGAGAAGGGTGACCTGGCAGCCCTGTTTCCCTGTCCCTGTGGCCACACAGCGATGCTGCATCACCCCTGGCAGTGAAAAGCATAAAATCACAGAAAGTGCTGGGTTGGAAGGGACCTTCACAGCTCCTCCAGTCCAACCCTGCAGGGAGCAGGGACATCTTGAACCACATCAGGTTGCTCACAGCCCCAGCAAGCCTGGCCTTGAACATCTCCGGGGATGGGGCCTGCACCACCTCTGGGCAACCTGTGC